>NW_026028542.1:18325-47119 GCF_019186545.1 Solanum stenotomum | reverse complement strand
GGATTAGACCACTGTTGCTCTTCCTGCAGTTTTTCCTTTCCTTTCTCTCCCTCCCCCACTAATTGAGTTTTATATCTTCCTTTATCATCAATCAATGGATTAGTGTTGGGGTCCAACAGCATCCTTGTCCAAGCACCAATAAAATTTTCGAATTCCTTCCTCTTAAGTCTTTCTTTAGCAACTTTATGATGTTCTGCATCCTCAGCTGCATCGACCATCTCAGCATGCTCATGCTCATTCATGAACATCTCTCATTGTTGTTTGTACGCCCATGCTTACTACAATAAGTTTTTAAATTTATTTTGTAGGGTGACACAACATCTGAAGGGGTCGAACCTGATAGAATTGAGTTCTACAAAAGTACACATTACTCAAATGAAAAAGGCTGGGCATCTGAAGAAGCTGAGACTAACTATGTGAGAAACAAATATTCCAGTCGCATTCAAAATGATTTATTTGTTATTATAATAAGTTTAAATAGTTTAAATAATTTGAATTATATGTTTTCTAGAACAACATGATTGATTTGAAAGCGCTATATACTTCGGGAGAGTCTTCCATGACTATTGATGAAATTGTGGATGCTATACTCGGCAAAAAGTCGGGGTACATAAAAGGTCTCGGTTATGGTCCAAAACCTAATACTAATCGAGCAACACAAAGGAGAACAGCAGAGTTAGAAGACTCCCTTCGAAAGACGAAGGAGGAAGCTGCTAGTGTCCAATTTGGTTTGCAAAAACGATTGGATGCAGCTGAAGTTGTTGTAGAAAATCAGCAGTCTCAGATAGAAACATTAACTTCACAATTAGATACTCTATCGGCACGTCAAAATGATATTATGAAACAGCTGCAACATTTCATGAGCTTATCCCGATCAAGGTTAGAATTTAGTTTTGTCGTATCTTGGTCTTATTCTTGGCATTTTCCTTTTGTCGAACTGGAATACACCTTTAACTTCATTAAAATATGTGAAAGGACTGGTAGCAGATGTTTTATCCATGAAATGAGTCCTATTTATAGATTTTTAGCACCTAACTTTGTTTCCTTTTCATGAGTTAGTGACGATCACTGATTCTTATCAAGTTATCCATTAAGGTACATTTAATAACCTCATAACTTTATAGTTTGTCCGTATCATGATATCATCAAGTATGAAATAACATCTTAGATTTTCTTTCTCTATTTTACATAGGTTGTGGAAGGTGGAAATCAAGATTAGGTGCGAGAGAAGGCTTTTGCAATGATATCTCTTGAAGCTGCCTCTATATTTTTATCTTTGTTTTGTTAATGTTTAGCATATCTTAGTTATACTTTAAAGTTGGATAAACGTTACATAATATTAGTTTTTCTTCTAGGAGTATGTAGTGAATATCATTTCGATCTCATTTTCTATTTGTTCTTCATTAGTACTATATAACAGTGTGCAGCTTATTATTATTATTATTATTATTATTATTATCTTTCTTTCTTTAGTATGTTTTTTATTTAAAAAATTGTATATTTATTATTATGGAACAAACTAGGTTATGAATTTTAAGATATTAATGTATTATTTAAAAAATATAAATTTTCTATAAACTATCAAATTTACAAAACCTAATTCAATACAAATGGAAAATAGTATTAGTACGAATGACTAATGACAAAACATTTTGTCCTTAAAAGCATAACTTTTAGCGACGACTCTATAATATTTTTTAAGACGGTCATGTTTTCATCATAAAAGTGTAACATTTGGTGACAAGATTATTTTTTGTCCCAAAATAGCCTACTTATTACCTACGAATTGACTTTGTATTTTATGACAATTATGATCGTCTCTAGTTATGACATTCTATAGTGACAATTTTGTTTTGTGAGTAAAAGAAATATTTTTAGTGACGACCTAATTGTTTTCAACTACAAAATTATAAAAATATTAAAGTTGTCACTAATTTATATATTTAGGGACAAAAAGAGAATTTGTATGTAAAGGGCAGTTTTTTGTGACGGAATAATGTTTGTTCAACGACGAAAAATACATTTAAATTTAGAGACAAATGACATCGTCACTAATTATATAATACAATAAGTGACGCATCAGTTTCGTCGGCATTAATGACCTTTTTAGTGACGAAAAGCTACCATTGTCTACAAAAAAATATAATTTCTATGATGAACAAGTTTGTCATAGATACTATACATTTGGGGACGAAAAATATTTTCGTAGTAAATAGAACATAATTAGTGACGAATCACTAAGTTGTGCCTGTATACATTTGGTGACATATGATTTAGGGACGAATGCTTGACGATTTTTTTTTCATCACAGAAGTTTTTTGGTGACGAAATATGTGCTTTAGGTGACAAATTTATTCGTAACTAAAAATCAAATTTGTTGTAGTGTGTATAGATTATCGGCAATTAAATAGATTCACTATTCAAAACACGTATCCTTTTCCTTGAATAGATGATCCTTTTGACCAATTGCAAGGTGCATCAGTCTTCTCTAAGATTGATCTAAGGTTTGGCTACTATCAATTGAAAATTAGGCTTGAGGATGTGCCCAAGACGGCGTCTAGGACTCACTATAGGCACTATGAGTTTTTGGTTGTCTTTTGGTTTGACCGATGCACCTGCAACTTTCATGAGTTTAATGAATGGGGTATTCAAGCCATTTCTTGATTCTTTAGTCATAGTCTTTATTGATGATATTTTGTTCTATTCGAGAAGTGAGGAAGAGCGTGCCAACCATCTTTGCATTGTTTTGGGTGTTCTTGGGAGACAAAGGTTGTATGCTAAATTTTCTAAGTGTGAATTTTGGTTGACTTTGGTTGCATTTTTGGGACATGTAGTATCAAAAGACGAGGTGATGGTAGATCCTCAAAAGATTGAGGCGGTTAAGAATTGGGTTCGGCTTAGCTATGTGACAGAAGTTAGGAGTTTTGTGGGGCTCGCTAGCTATTATCGTCAATTTGTGAAGAACTTTGCTTCTATTGCCACTCACTTGACCAATTTGACCAAAAAGGAGATACCGTTTGAATGGACTGAAAAATGTGAGAAGAACTTCTAAAAGCTTAAGACTCTCTTGACCACCGTGCCTATTTTAGCATTACCGATTGAAGGTAAAGATTATATTGTTTATTGTGATGCTTCACATTCTGGTTTGGGTGTTGTATTGATGCAGGATAAGAATGTTATAGCTTATACCTCGCATCAATTGAAGGTGCATGAGAGTAATTACCCAACACATGATTTGGAGTTGGTAGCGATAGTGTTTAATCTTAAGATCTGGCGGCATTACCTTTATGGTGTTAAGTGTGAGGTATTTACTGATCATCACAGTTTGCAGCATGTGTTCACTCAAAAGGATCTGAATTTGAGACAACGAAGGTGGATATAGTTACGTAAGGATTATGATGTCACCATTCAATACCATCCAAGTAAGGCTAATGTGGTGGCAGACGCTTTGAGTCGAAAAACAGTAAGTATAGGTAGTTTAGCTTGCTTAAGTATAACCAAGCGACCTTTGGCTAAGGAAATTCAGACCTTAGAGTCTAAGTTCATGCAATTAGGCATCTCAGAAAGAGGTGAGGTGTTAGCTAGTATTGAAGTAAGGGCCACATTCATTGAAGAGATCAATGCTAAACAATTTGAAAATGAAAATTTGGAGGAGCTTAGAAAGAAGACTAAGATTGGACCACTCTTGATGCGGAAGGTGTGCTCAGTTTAAGGGAAGAATTTGTGTTCCTCGAGTTGATGACTTGATTCAGAAATTGTTGACAGAATCTCATGGTTCACGATATTTTATTCATCCTGGTATGACCAAGATATACCGAGATTTGAAACGAATTTATTGATGGTCGAGCATGAAAAAAGATATAGCGGAGTTTGTGGCTAAGTGTGAAAATTGTCAACAAGTGAAATATGAGCACCAAAGGCCTGCATGTTTGCTTGAAAGAATGCCAATTTTGGAATGGAAGTGGGAGATGATAGTCATCGATTTTGTGGTTGGTCTTCCCAAGACTTTGAGAAAGTTTGATTCTATTTGGATAGTGGTTGATGGATTAACTAAGTCAGCCCATTTTATTCCGAAAAGAATAGATTATAATGTGGAACAATTGGCCAAGGTGTATGTGAAAGAGATAGTGATGTTGCATGGGGTGCCCCTCTCTATCATCTCAGACTGTGGTACCCAATTCACATCCAAGTTTTGGAGGAAATTACATGATCAATTGGGCACACAACTCACTTTTAGTACAACCTTCCATCCACAGGCAAACGAGCAGTCAAAGAGGATTATTCAAGTGTTAGAAGACATGTTAAGGGCATGTGTGATTGATTTTGGAGGACATTGGGATAAGTTCCTACCTTTGTGTGAATTTTCCTATAATAATAGTAATCACTCAAGCATATATATGGCACCATTTGAGGCACTCTATAGGAGGGGATGTAGATCACCCATAGGATGGTTCGAGGCAGGAGATGTGAAACATTTGGGGGTTGATTTAGTGAAGGATGCTCAAGATAAGGTGATGAATAGTCAAGCTAAGCTTCTAGTAGCCTAGAGTAGACAAAAGAAGTATGCAGATCATAAGGTAAGAGACATGGTGTTTCAAACTGGTGAGAATGTTCTTCTCAAGGTATCACCCATGACGGGGTGATGAGTGTTGACACCCAATTTTGGACCTCCACATTATATATTAATCGTCAAGCTTCTTCAATTTCAAACGATTTAAAATAATTAGTCTTATAAAATTTCAAAATAATAATAATAATAATAATAATAATAATAATAATAATAATAATAATAATAATAATATGTAATGTAGTTTGCAAGTTATTTCAAATAGTTTGTCGTTTTATACTTTTTTAAATAACGCATATGTTCTATATAAATATGTGTCTAATTAGTATATTCTATGAATATTCGAAAATCATCTCAAAAATATTTTATTTTAATTAAATATTTGGTTAATCATTTTTAGTTATATAGTAGCTTATGTTTTAAATTCTTTAGTTTATAACTAAGTCAATTATTTTATTTCGTTAAGGTTAAGAAGCTCATTATTTAATTTATACAAATTTGTCTTGTTTAATTTTTGGCTAAATTAGTTTGCCTACTGTCTAATTATAATTTTAGCCAAATCTATCAAATTGGTTTCGATCCATTGAGAGATCAGATTTTGGGCCCATTTCGTCAACCCAAATCACTTTCCATCAGCCCCTCATTTACCATTCAATTCCACAAACCCATCAACAAACATTACAACATACAATACATACGTACACCAATGCCTCTTTAACCCAGGCCCATTTCCAATTATCAGCTTAATTCAATCCCTCCAGCCCACAGTCCTTTAATTTCCCCTTTGACCCGACCCAACCCCTTTTCCCCTCCCTTTTCCAACGTTCGCAGCAGCGGTAGATAACAACGATTCCAACAACGTGAAACCACGTCAAATGGACGGAAGCAGCAGTAGCAAAATGCGGTAGAAACAGCAACAAAATGACACCCACCCGTCTCCAATTCAAACGTGAATACACGGCGTGCTCACGTCGTCTACGAGGAGCAGTACGCGTATCCTTTCCTTTGTCCTCTTCCTCTAATGTCCTTCTCAGTGGCAGCAGCAAAGAGGCATGCTTCTGTCCCTATTTTCTCTTCGGGAATGGGACGAATTTCAGGGTAAAAGTATGTTTTCCTTAATCGGTGAAAGGTTTTGGTTTTTGAATTTTGGATTTGGTCCTTGGTCTTGACCCGACCCCCCTCATATTTCAAATTCGAATTTTGCCTATATATCCTCTCTTTGTTCATTGGTTTTGGGAGAGGATTTTTCCTTGAACAAAAATACCTAAATAGCTAGAGCAAAAAATACTTTAATATAGAAAAAATACAATTTGTAAGCAGGGGAGATAATAGCTTCGGTATTTGAGTTTAAGTTTTTGTCCAAGTCTCCGTTTGGGTGTTTGGGTTCGAGTTCTTGTGGTAAAGGTCGCCGCCCTGCTCGTTGTTTCCAGTCGCTGCACAATAAGAGGTAATTTCTACCTTCATCTATGTTCCACCGGTTTATCCCTTTGATTAGACTCTTGTTCTTTTGGGTTAGTTTTCTTAATTGTTTGCTCACTAGTTTGCTTAGTTTTGTTCAACTTGGTCATATCCTAGGGCCGATAGCTCATCTATTCATTGCGACTTTATTTTAATGTCGACTATTCATAAATGAATGCGACAAGAAGAGAGGTTATGGTTTCGGTAGTCTGCCATTATTTTCTCTTTATTATTGCGAATCTTGGCTAATGATACTTGTCATGCTTGACAAAATGCGGCTAGTTTGTTTCCTTTAACCAGAATTGTTGTTTTTGTCTTGTTCAAATTTTGAGGACTTACTTGATTTCAAACATGTCGCTGTTATTTTTCATGTATCTCATAAAAAAAAAAGAAAATGTTAAAATTTTTGGTCTAACTAATCTTTCTATACTTATACATATATAAGTTTCTGTCCAAAAATATATTTTTTTTCTTCTTTCTTTTAATGGTTTAAGTGAGTTGGTTGCTCCGTATTTGTGAGTGTTAAACAAATTCTTCGAGCCGTTTAAAGTTTCTTATACCGAAATTGATTATTTTCTGTACTAAGTGTCTCTTACTGCTCCTAAGTAAAGAATCAACTCTAGTTCTCTTATATTTATGGCTCGTGACTTCGACATGATACTATCTTAATCATTGGTTCATGTTTTATTTTTGCATTGATCAACTTAGATTTTGACTGTTAGCATTTGTCTAAAATGTGCTCAATGACTAATTGCATGGACATGTCCCCTTTGAATGGTCTTACTTTAGTGTATGTTTAAGGGGTTATCTATGGAAATTTAAGCCTAGTTAGCATTTCATCTTATGTGCTTACTGTAACAGTTTCCTAGACCCCCTTTCTTGTCTTCATAAGCTTGATTTAAATGTCCTTAGTATCAAATCTACATAGGGGTGATTTTTTTTTCTTTGCTTGAATCTCTGCTTTCTTTGGCTTAGTAATTCTGTTTAAAAAATAAATTATTGTTCGCTGTTGAAATATTACAAATTCACTGTTGTATATAAATGTTGCATAACTTATCATTTTGCTCAATACTTTCTTATAATTTAGTACTTATGTATTTTATTTATTGTTTTGCATGTGAAATATGTCCGAGTTCGCCACGAACTCACTCATTTCACTTGCATTTCGAGAGAGCCACAAAGGCTCAAACCCTTTCCTTTTGAGTCAGCCGGCCCATTAAAAAATGATGAACAGGTTTCGAAGTTGAAAGAGGCAATAAATCGAGAATTGAAGTTTGGGCCAAACCCACTCTTCTTTAAGATTGTATTTTATTATTTTGGGCCTAAGCCCTCGTCATTTCATTTATTATTATTTTGTTAGAATTTAGGACAGGTGGAAGATGGGTCTAAGGCCCAAAGAAATAAATTTCAAAATTTAGTCTAGGACAGGTACAAAAAATGGGCAGGAGTTGGGCGAAAGACCCAAAATGAAATAGGCCCAAATACTGGTCCAAGCGGACAGAAACCAGATCTGGGCCTAACTCTCTTTCCCTCTTTATTTTATTGCGCTCATTTTACTTGCTAGTATTTGTCATTAATCTTAAGGTCGAGAAATTCAAATCCCCGAAAGACGTCAATTTTGATTTAACAATTAACTAAATTGGTCATCTCTTAACAAAAACGTAAAGAAGAAGTTTTACAAAATATTTCCCTTAGATAATATTTCATGATTCTATTTTTCTCCCTCAAATTGGTCCTAACTAACAAAATAGTTCAATTTTGCAAGACGAGTTAAGTTAAATTTATTTTAGCCAAATAATTAATTATCGGATAACCGCATTAGCGAATGTTCTAAATGCTTTAAAATCCTTCTTGGAACATTAATAGGAACCCCCGAACCCCTTTAAGATTCTCACTAGATTCCTGTTTTAATCTATTGAAATCAGTTTTCTTGATTTTTTCTTAAAAATTAAGTGGCGACTCCTAAACCAGTCCAAATTATATATTTTTCAAATAAAACAAAAATGGCGACTCCGCTGGAAATTTGAATGGTTCTAACCTTAAGATAATTATTTGGCTCTGTGTTTAACTGTTTGCTTGTTTAAATTATCGTATTTTATATTAATTGTGGCATTCATGGCACCCAATTCCGCCAAACGGCAAATAAATTGCATTAAGAAAAAGGCGGTTACGTGGCTTACCACGGCTGTCCTTCAGAAAAAACACAAGTTAAATTCTTTGGAAGTAATAAACGAATAGTTGGCTTGTGGTCATCCAACGCCGTTTATTAGACTTCATCCCGTTGTTTGTCCGACTCGTTTAACTGTCATTTCTAAACCAATTCTAGTCAACCTAGAGTAGAGCGAAACCAAATCCAAATCTAAGCATTAGCCTAAGACGGCTTAATACCCAAGGCGTATTAAGTCCATTAGTAAAACCGCAAAAAATTATGTCCAAGGTCCACGACCTAATGACATATCATATTGTTTGACATTTGAAAGATGTATGTGTAGAAACCTAATTGTTGCCTATTTGGGGGAGGGAATCTTAACCGTGTTTTATTTTGTAGGTATGGATCGATTCCCCAAATTCGACATGGTAGTAGAAGCCCCAGTTTTGCTCAAGATGTGGTACAACGATCTCACTGTGGTCCACAAAAGGGTCCTCAACAAATATATAAGAGCCCTAACAGAACTCATCAATATGGTGGCCCGAACTGATTGAAGTCCTCACAGGCTATTGGGACAACGAGAAAATGGTGTTCCGATTTGGAACCATGAAAATCACCCCGACAATTGAGGAAATTCGGGACGGAATAGACACAGTTGGTATAGGGCTTGAAGGAAGAGTGAGAAAATGGAAAAACATCTTAATCCCTAACAAACCTACCCTCGAGGATATTGTAAACTGGCTCGGATTAAGAAATGATTGTTCTTACTGGGCCGAAGGTTCTAGCGTTTCTTTTATGGATTTCTATGTTAGATTCGGGGATGCGAGCTTTTATGTGAATTACAACCAAGAGTTCAGGGTCACTTTCAGAGAATGGGACGGGATCAGACCTTTAGCATTTACAATCGTACTATTAGGCACCATGGTTTTTCCACACGGCCTGAGCCTCAGTATCAACACCCGGGTAATAATGCTTGCACACACTCTCTTCCACGGGCATCTGAACCAAGGGCAAATAAAGTATTATCCTATTGCACTTGTCATCCTTTCCGACATGTATCGTGCTTTGGGGAAATGCAAGGAGGGGCATCGTTACTTTCAAGGTTGCAACCTTCTTCTTCAATGGTGGATAATGAGTCACTTGGTGAAGAGACATGGAACTCAAGAACTCCATACCCTCGATGAACATAATGCTCTTAAGAGTTTGAATGACATGTTGTTCTGGGCAGACTTGGAAAAAAGAAGAACTAGAGAAAGATGGGCTCAAATTTTCTCTGAGTTGAGAGAAGAAAACATCCAATGGATGTTCGATCGTTTCATCTCGAAAGATGCCATAGTGCGGGGCGACAGACAACTTGTGCTTCCTCTGCCAGATATTCGAGGTATTTGCCCATATGCACCCATTCGGGTCTTGAGACAGTTTGGAAGAAGACAGACTACACCTCTAGAAGCATACTACCGTATCTATGTGTTCGACATCGGGGATGATAGAGTGTCTGAGGCTTCAGAGATGCTGAGAGAATGGAAAAGAGCAGTGCGAATGAACAAGGACACTATTGTCATAGATCGATTTAATGCGGGGTATGATGAAACTTACAAAGCTTGGTTGAAGCGCAATATACAGGGTATCTCTTTCTCAGTTCCGAACACTTACCGCAGTGTAGAGGACAAAGAGTCCAAAGCTTTGATAGAACTGAGAGAGGTAAGAAGAGAAGCCCAGGAAATGCACGAGGAATTTCTTCGAAAGCAAGAAGAGGATAAGTACGCCCTCGAGAGCGAAACTCAAGAACTAGAAAGCTTGAGAAGCGATTTGGGAGAGCTTAACTTATGGATTGGAGATAAGAAAAACGGAATGTGCCTCGAAGACTGGGAAGAGAAAGGTCGCCGGAGCAATGGATACTTGCTAATGATTCAATATAGGCTTCAACATCTCATGGCGCAGAGCAAGAGGAGCAGATCAGAGGCGGAGTCGACGGGAACATCTTAGCAGATTTTGCCCCTGCATGGGTTTTTCTATATGTACTAAGTGTTATTTACCCCTGCGTGTGCTTGCCTTTCTTGTATTTTGGTACTCTTTTTAAATAACCTCTGCGTGGGCCTTTCCTTTGTGATTTTCGTTTATTCCCTACTTTCCTTGCTTATTTTCGCTTTTTGAACATCATTTTATATGTGAAATTTGCTTTGGGGTAACAAAATGGTTCAATTCTACACATACATCTTTCAAATACGCTAGGGCTACCCTTGGCACAAAAGGGTCCCCTATTTGTTTAGGACGCGTGATATATGCTTGTGTGCTTTAACTGTTTATGTGATATTGTTGCTTTGAATGATGATATTTTAGCCCACTCCTTTTCAAAAATTTTCCAAAAATCTCTACAATACCAAATACAAGTCACTATCAAAATGTCCGACCAAAATTCCATGAGTCTTAAGTTTCTCAGCCAGAAATAAAATCCTACCACCCAAATCCTAAAATATTACTCTATCATCTCAGGAAAGGTGAAATTGCCGCTAAGATGGAAAATGGGAAGGGTATCGACATAGAGCTAACCGAGGAGGATTTGAGGATGGAGTTGCAGCGGCTCAGGCGAGAGATCCAAGAAACCAGAGAAAGGAGAATAGAAGTGGAGTTTGCCACCGCGATCGCACAAGCAGTAAATGCGGCACTAGACGCAGAATTGGCAGCAAAGATGACCAAATGCGACGTTATAAGTAAAAAGACAGTTGTTGTGCGGAAGAAACGTGATGCCTTCAAAGATGCAACTATGAGACTTCAGAAGATACGCGGGAAATGCTCTTTCTTCAACCAAGAGGCCACCAGCAACGGTTCCGAAGACATTCACATTGGAGCTACTAAAGAAGATAGTGGGGAGGAAATTGTCTATAGGTCTCCTCCACAGGGGCGGTGGAAAGAAGGGAATGAGAAATTGCCCTCGAAGCATACGAGTTTACACCCCCATGATTAATGCAACAATCGGAAGAAAAATGGCTTGGATGGAAGCACACTCTATCTTTTAGGAGCTTTATTGTCTGTCTTTCACTTTCCTTGCAATCACTCGAAATGAATGAATGAAAATGAAAATTTCCTTTGTATTCGAACTACGTAGGGCCTGAATTCTCCTTCGGAGATACGTAGGCAGCCTTTCAAAGCCCGGCCCCTATCTTTAGCAAATTTTCTTTTCCCCCTCTTTCATTCTGTAAGAAAATATTGAGTTCAGATTAACAAATGCCAGAAGATGCAGCAAGAAGACCTTAGCTCAACGCAATTTAACCTTTCTGAGTCATTAGCCCCAAAATAAAACGAGCAAATTTCTGCTTGTTCAAAAAAAATCAGTCCCCATTACTCGTGGGTTAACGCGTCCTCAAACGAAGCAACTTTTATGTGTTTATCTGCTTTCTATGTGATATCTTGAATTATTTATCCAGAACTAATACTGACAGATTTGCCTGTGAGTTGTTTTTCTCTACAGGTAGTTAGAACTGATCTGTGTTGACACACTGGCCGATCATCCTTATTTTACCAGATCAAAAGGGCCTACAGATTCCTTTCCCAGCCAAAATTCACAAAAGGGAAAAACAGCAATGAGTGATAACAACGAAGAACCTGGCCTTACTGATGTCGTGGTGGCTCAGCCTGCCCTTGCTGATCAGAATGAACTGATCTTGCAGTTGATGCAACAAATTGTTGAGATGAGGGTCGAGATGCAAAGAAAACATGATTTGCCTCCTCCGATTTTTGCTGTCAACACTCAACCAGACGGAAGGCCTCCAGTTCAAATTCCCCCTCCTAACGTGGAACAAGCTCAGAACCTGCCTTCAAGTTCTGCTCGCAATCCCTCTATCATTGACCTTACCACCCAAAACCCCTATTACGCCTCAGCCTCTTACCAAACACCACTCCCTCCTCAAGATACCAACCCCCAAGCACCACTCCCTTTCCCCAATGCAAACCACCAAACTGGCCTACCCCCTTAAAGCCAAAATGTTAACCGCCCGCACATTTCCTTCCATTACCAAAATCAATATACCAACCCCAGACTTTCCCTCAAAATTACCAAGCCACTCAAAATGCCCAAAGTCCCTCCATTGCTCCACCACTACCACAAAAAGCCACCTTTCAAATACCCATCCCCAACGAGCATGACGCTCATGGTTCGGAGCTCGACCACTATGAGGAGAGGGAGAGAGAGTGGAGGTCAAAGGAAGAGACCGCCAAGATAGATATGAAGGAGGAAATTAGAAAAGCAATGAAGGAGTTGAACTGCATTCCTGAGGTCGCCGGGTTGAGTTACGAAGACCTGTGCATTCATCCAAATTTAGACCTCCTAGAAGGGTTCAAGGTGCCGAAATTTTACATCTTCGAAGGAACGGGGAACTCCTTAGCACACCTGAGGGCCTACTGTGACCAACTCGTGGGAGTTGGAGAGATGAAGCTTTTATAATGCGGCTTTTTAGTCGAAGTCTGAGCGGAGAGGCTCTAGAATGGTTTACGTCTCATGAGACGAGACAGTGGTCTAGTTGGAATGCTTTGGCTAAGGACTTCATAGAACGATTCGCCTACAATGTGGAGATCGTTCCCGATCGTTACTCCTTGGAGAAGATGAAGCAGAAGTCGACTGAAAGTTATAGAGAATTCGCATATAGATGACGAAAGGAGACAGCTAGAGTTAGACCTTCTATGTCAGAAAAGGAAATTGTTGAAGTGTTTGTGGGGGTGCAAGAGCCCGAATATTATGACAGAACTATGTTGCTCGTTGGAGCAAAATTTGCTGAGATAGTCAAGGTAGGTGAGACTATCGAGGATGGATTGAGAACCGGGAAGATTGCCCGTGTTGCTGCCTCGCCCGAATTTTCGGGCTTGTTGAAGAAGAAAATAGAGGATGTGTCCTCCATCTCTTATGAGGGGAAGAAGACCCCAAGGAAATTATCATCATACCAAGGTCGTGCTTGACCTTCACAGAGTTTGTACCCGGCATGTTATGCACAGGTTGATTTCCAAAATACCCCTCCCACCAGTTACCAAAATACCCCTCTTCCCAGCTATCAAAATACTCCCCCTCCTAACTACCAAACTCCCCCTCCAGTTTATCAGACTCTATCTCATCACTACCGAAATGCCGCCCCCAACTGTGCCAACGTTCAGACAAATTACCAAACGCCTACCCCAATGTACCAAACCCCAGCTTCACTTTACCAAAATACCCCCTCGAACTACCAACCTCCACAACCAAACTACCAAACCAACTCATATCCCAGATATCAAGCTCCCTGTCCAAACGCTCCAAATTATCGTCAAATGCCTCCTCCTCAACAAGGCAATTATGATCCCCCCGTCCTAGATTTGATAAGAAGCCCGCCAGAATTTTTACTCTGCTTATTGAAAGTCGAACAAAGCTGTTCGAGCGATTAACTGCAGCGGGATATATTCATCCAGTGGGTCCCAAGCCGATTGACACTAGCTCAAAGTTTTACAGACCTGATCAGAGGTGCGCGTATCACTCCAACAGCGTTGGATATGATACTGAAGACTGTATCAACCTGAAGCATAAGATTAAAGACCTGATCGACCAGAATGTGGTCTCTCTTCAGACAGTTGCGCCCAATGTCAATAGTAATCCTTTACCAAATCATGGAGGCACCACTATCAATATAATAGAGACAGATGATGATTGGTGCGTGACGAAGGCAATAGTTCCGATTGCTCCTAATGAACTGGAAAAAGGTTGTGGCTTCGTTAAGCATTAGAGAGAAGAAATAGTTTGTGATTCTGACACCCGAGAAGGCTGTTGCCTTGGTGCCGCGAGAAACTCTTAATCGACCCAAGTTTGTGATTGAAACGACCGTTACCCAGGGTATGACCAGATCCGGTAGGTGCTACACACCGGAAGAATTGGCCCAAGAGGGGTAGAAGAGGGACCAAGCAGAAAGGCCGATCAGTGAAGCCGAGGCCGAGGAGTTTTGGAGAAAAATGCAGCCAAAGGATTATTCGATTGTGAAGTATTTGGAGAAGACGCCGGCTTATATCTTTGTGTGGGCCTTATTGATGAGTTCGCAGTTACATAGGTATGCTCTGATAAGGGCTTTGGATGATACTTATGTGCCTGTGGGTACTAACAGTGACAATTTAGCAGCCATGATAAACCAGGTCATCCGAGGACATCGAATCAGTTTTTGTGACGAAGAGTTGCCCTTTGAAGGGAGGATGCACAACAAAGCTCTGCACGTCACCTGTATGTGTCGAGACAAGATAATTAATTGCGTCTTGGTCGATGATGGATCCGGTCTTAATATCTGCCCACTTTCGACTCTGAGGCAGCTGAAATTCGACGTGGAAAAGCTTTACCAGAACCAAGTCAATGTGAGGGCCTTTGATGGAGTGCAAAGAGACATATTGGGTGCATTAAACTTGGATATTCAGGTAGGTCCTGCGGATTTTAATGTGGAGTTCCAGGTGTTGGATATCAACACCAGTTACAACTTGCTTCTGGGAAGATCGTTTATTCATATGGCTGGGGCTGTGTCTTGCATCCTTCACCAACTAATGAGGTTTGTTTGGAAGGACAAAGAATTGGTCATTTATGGTTAAGGGAGTCATTCCAATGGGTATGCACCGGTCGTTGATGATGTCTCTCAAGGTTGTGATTTCTACACGGTGGAGCTGGTAAATGCCACCGGTGATGACTTGGTTCCACAATCTCCTATGCCTGCCGTATACAAGATGATTGCTACTGTCATGCTCCAGAATTGTTTCGAACCAAGTTTCGGATTGGGGAAACACTTTCAAGGAATCATCGAGCCTATCCAAATTCCCGCCAAAGGAGCAAAGTTTGGTTTGGGATATGTCCCAACAGATGACGAAGTAGAGATGAAGAACAAGAATGTTGATCAAGTATTAGCCAGGCCAATCCCTCATCTGTACCAGTCATTCCAGTGCGAGGATATGTCAATGATGATAGTCTCGAGAAATGAATCTCGAGCCTTCTTAAGGAGATTGATCTAGTCATCGAAGTAGAGGCTGAGACATCAGGCATCCGTGATGCAGAACCTGATGAACAATTGGAGAACTGGACCTCCACACCACTCCTGATTTCCCACTTATCTGGGTAGAAAAGACATAAGTCTTTGTTTGTTTTAAAATCGGTGGTAGTCCGGAAGAGGCCCGAGACCCACCCTTTATGCAATTGTTATTTGTTTGAAGCTTTTAAATTCCCTTGTGATGTTTAAAAAGACAAAATGGCCCTCGTCCATGGCCAAAGTTTGTGCTTGTCTTTCAATTTAAATGAAAAGCCTCTTTTATCAAAATTTGTTTTTTTTTTTACTTATCTGTTTATATTTTACTTTCCTAACTTTGTTTGTTTATGATTTCAGTAATATTAATTTAAAACCTGTCAATGTCATGTCATGTCATGAACCAAGTGAACAATATGAGGCAGGTGATGATGAGTGTGAGGAATATGAAGAAGAAAATGAGGTATCCGAACATATTGCTGAGGAGTTTCGACAATTCGAGAATCAACACAAACCAAATTTGGAAGAAACTGAAACTGTGAATCTCCGAGATGAGGAATGTGTTAAAGAAGTAACAATCAGTGTCCATCTGACGAAAGCTTAAAGAAGAGACCTGATTCGTTTGCTCGGGGAGTACATTGATGTATTTGTCTGGTCTTATAAAGATATGCCAGGGCTGAGCACGAATATGGTGTCCCACAAGTTGCCGATCAATCCAGATTTTAGTCCAGTAAAACAAAAGACTCGAAAGTTCAAGCCTGAGTTGAGTTTGAAGATCAAAGAGGAGATTACAAAGCAGATTGAGTCCCAAGTAGTGGAAGTGACACAATATCCGGCTTGGTTAGCTAATGTTGTTCCGGTTGCCAAGAAAGACGAAAAAATCAGAATTTGCGTTGATTACAGAGATCTCAACAAAGCTAGCTCGAAAGATAATTTTCCATTGCCAAACATTTACATCTTCATTGATAACTGTGCTAAGCATGAGATGCAGTCATTTGTGGATTGTTATGCGGGTTACCACCAGATCTTGATGGATGAAGAACACGCAGAAAAGACAGTTTTCATTACACCTTGGGGTGTATATCATTATCGGGTGATGCCTTTTGGTCTCAAGAATGCCGGTGCTACTTATATGAGGGCAATGACAACTATTTTTCATGACATGATTCATAAGGAGATCGAGGTGTATGTAGATGATGTTATAATCAAGTCCCGCGAGAGTTCGGATCACTTGACTCACTTGAGGAAATTTTTTGATCGTTTATGCCGATACAATTTGAAGTTAAATCCCGCCAAATGTGCTTTTGGAGTACCGTCCGGCAAGTTGTTGGGGTTTATAGTCAGCAGGAGGGGCATTGAACTTGACCCTTCCAAGATCAAGGCAATTCAAGAACTACCTCCTCCTAAGACCAAGAAAGAGGTGATGAGTTTTCTAGGAAGGTTGAACTACATCAGCCGATTCATAGCTCAATCTACCGTGGTGTATGAGCCCATATTTAAGTTATTAAAGAAAGATGCCTCGACCAAGTGGACTGGAGAATGTCAAACTGCTTTTGATGTCATCAAGAACTATTTGTCCAATCTGCCGGTGTTGGTCCCTCCGCGAGAGGGGAGTCCGTTATTGCTATATTTGTCTGTCTCAAATAATGCATTAGGATGCGTGCTTGGTCAACATGACGAAACTGGGAAGAAAGAGCGAGCCATTTATTACTTGAGCAAAAAGTTCACTCCATATGAGGCTCGTTACACTCTTTTGGAGAGAACATATTGTGCTTTGACTTGGATCGCTCAAAAGTTGAGACATTATTTGTCTTCTTTTACTATATACCTTATTTCCAGGATGGACCCATTGAGGTATATTTTCCAGAAAGCAATGCCGACTGGGAAGTTAGCTAAATGGCAAATGCTTTTGAGTGAATTTGACATCGTGTACGTGACTCAAAAAGCAATAAAGGCACAAGCCTTGGCCGATCATCTGGCAGAGAATCCAGTTGATGAAAAGTATGAACCGCTCAAGACTTATTTTCCCGATGAGGAAGTTTCATTCGTTGGTGAAGATATTTCTGAAGCGTACCCTGGTTGGAGAGTATTTTTGGATGGAGCAGCGAATCATCAATGAAAAGGAATCGGAGCGGTTTTAGTGTCAGAAACCGGTCAGCACTATCCTATGGCAGCTAAACTCCGATTTGAATGCACGAACAACATGGCCGAATATGAAGCTTGTATCATTGGTTTGAAGATGGCCATCGACATGAATGCTCATGAGCTTCTGGTTATTGGAGATTCAGATTTGCTGATTCATCAGGTTCAAGGGGAATGGGCCATGAAAAATCCAAATATCACGCCGTATGTGCGGTATATACAGAAGTTGTGCAAGAGATTTCGCAAGATTGAGTTCATACACACTCCCAGGACACAGAATGAGTTGGTCGATGCTCTCGCCACCATTGCCTCAATGATTAAACATCCAGATACAAGTTATATTGATCCCTTGGATATAGAGGTAAAAGAGCAGCCTGTTCATTGTTCACATGTTGAAGCAGAGCCAGATGATTTGCCGTGGTATTTTGACATCAAGAAGTATTTAGAAAACGGGACTTATCCTGAGAATGCAACGTTCAATCAGAAGAAGTCGATACGTCGTATGGCCCTCAGTTTCTTTGCAAGCGGGGAAATCCTTTATAGGAGGACTCCAGATTTAGGTCTTCTCAGATGCGTTGATGCTAGCGAAGCTTCTGGAACAGATACATGCCGGAGTTTATGGTACTCACATGAATGGGCTCACTTTGGCAAGGAAGATCCTTCGAGCCGGCTATTTTTGGATGACTATGGAGCATGACTGTTGCAAATTTGTGCAGAAATGTCATAAATGTCAGGTGCATGGTGATTTGATTCGTGTTCCGCCTCATGAACTCAATGCTATGAGTTCACCTTGGCGATTTGTAGCTTGGGGCATGGATGTCATTGGACCAATAGAGCCAGCCGCCTCTAATGGTCACAGATTCATCTTGGTTGCCATTGACTACTTCACCAAGTGGGTGGAAGCAGCTTTGTATAAGTCGGTGACCAAGAAAGTCGTAGCTGATTTTGTTCGCAACAACCTGATATGTAGGTTTAGAGTGCATGAATCCATCATTACTGATAATAGAGCTAATCTCAACGGTCACTTGATAAGAGAGATATGTGAACAATTCAAGATTACTCACCGGAACTCGACCGCTTATCGTCCCCAAATGAATGGAGCCGTAGAAGCCGCCAACAAGAACATAAAGAGGATTTTGAGGAAAATGAATGATAATCGCAGAGGTTGGCACGAGATGCTGCCATATGTTTTGTTGGGTTACCGAATGACTGTCAGAACATCAGTTGGAACTACTCCATATTTGCTAGTATATGGAACAAAAACAGTTATACCTACCGAAGTCGAAATACCTTCCTTGAGAATCATCCAAGAAGCTGAATTGAGTGATGACGATTGGGTTCGCAAGTGAATCGATCAGTTAACATTAATTGATGAGAAGAGAATGGTTGCTGTTTGTCATGGACAGTTATATCGACAAAGAATGATTCGTGCTTTCCACAAGAAAGTAAGAGCCAGGATGTTTGAAGTTGGTCAGTTGGTCCTCAAACGTATTTTTCCTCATCAGGATGAGTACAAAGGGAAATTCGCACCGAATTGGCAAGGACCCTACATGGTTCGCAAAGTATTATCTGGAGGTGCCTTGGTCCTGTCGGAGATGGATGGCACCGAATGGCTAAAACCGATCAACTCAGATGCTGTCAAGAGATATTATGTGTGAAGCTTCAGTGTGCATTTCTGTCATTCCCTTGTAATCGTTTTATTTGCTTGTAATCGCTTTGTTTAGAATTTTATCCCTATTATAATGAACTACGTCTGACCTGAATTCTCAAGAATGAGATACATAGGCGGCCTATGTCGGCCTCGGTCACCCTTTTATCCCTTTTAAATATTTTCTTTCTTATTTGAACTACGTTCGACCTGAATTCTCAAGAATGAGATACGTAGGCGGCCTATGTCGGCCTCGGTCGGGTTTCTTTGTGTTTTTTTTCTATTTTTGTTCATCCTTGAGGGGGAACTACGTTTGACCTGATTCCTGTCTCAACGGGTACGTAGGCGCCACAAGGGTTCGGTCATATCTCCCGTAAGGTTTTTATTTCTCTTTACAATAGAAACTGGGACAAAAATTTTTGAGAGGGACTCAAAAATTCTCAAGAAAAAGTCTCCAACAAAGTTGAGACTGAAGTTACTTTGAGATTTGCAACTGGGACAGAATTTTTGAAGTGATCTCAAAAATTCTGTGATTTGCCCACCAACAGTTCGAGATAAGGCAAGACAGTTAACAGGGACAGAAATTTTGAGGATGACCTCAAAAACTTCAATAAGGTTCAGCGAGAGTTTAGAGTAACTTTGAATACTTCCCAACAAGTGATCAGACAGATCTCAAAATACCAACTTCGAATGACGTTCATTAAACTTGACTTGACATGACACTTGACAGTGGCTTTTTCCAAACATTACTTTTGAAAATCTATTTTTTCTTAAAAAACTTTTCCTTCATGTTTCAATTATATTTGCATAAAAAAAATATTTTGTCTTATCTATCAAGAAGCGGGAGATCAAAGAAATCAACCGAAGATAGCAAGACAAGGAGCAAACAATCGAAGAGATCGACACAGATCAGTTCATTTTTTAAAACTAACAATTATTCTATGGACGCAGGTTTATAAGCTTGCCTCAAGATCAACATATTCCACCATAAACGAATATGGAGAAGTCGAAGGGGCAAAGAGCTCCCCAAAATTGATAATTTTTCTGTGGATGCACGAAATATTTTATGTTGCTTATATCAAAGATTTTGGAATAGGAATAACATTAGAGAGAAATATCATTATTTTCCAGCAACTAAAGATACCTGGAGGATATTTATCTGCATTATATTATTAGATGTGATAATATTCTTACCTCGAAGGGTCATTTATATCGTATGGTCAAAAGAGATGACACCACTACTCCGAGGGTCATTTTTATTTATATTGTCGATTGAGACAATATCACTACCTGGAGAGTCACTTATATCGTATTGTCAAATGAGATGATACCACTATTCCGATGGTCATTTTTATTTATATTGTCGATTGAGACGATATCACTACCCGGAGGGTCATTTATATCGTATTGTCAAATGAGATGATACCACTACTCCGAGGGTCATTTTTATTTATATTATCGATTAAGACGATACCGCCACCCTAAAAATACCCCAGAAGATCACCTATGTTGCTCGGTGAAGCATTATCTTCGTTCGGTACCGAGGACGGCGTCATCAAAAGAAATCATGCATTGCAAGAGAAAGATTCATGCATCGCGGAATGAAGTCATGCATCGCGAGAAAAGAGATTCATGCATTGCAAGAGAAGATTCATGCATTGCGAAAGAGATTCATGCATCGAGAGAAGAAATCACGCATTGCTAGAAAAAGATTCATGCATCGCGAAAGAAGAGATTCATGCAGTGCAAGAAAAAAGACTCATGCATTGCAAGAGAAAATCCATGCATCGCAGGAAAGAAAGTCATGCATTGCAAGAAAAGATTCATACATTGCGAGAGAAGATTCATGCATTGCGGAAAAAATGTCATGCATTGCGGGAAGAAGATTCATGTATTGCAAGAGAAATAAGTCATGCATAGCAAGAGAAAGAAGTCATGTATCGCGGAAAAGAGATTTATGCATCATAAGAGAAAGATTCATGCATCGCGGAAAAGAAGTTATGCATTGCAAGAGGAAAATTTACCCATCACAAGAAGATCAACATCGACTGCATCTTTTTTTCTTTACAAAATGACATCAAGAGAATTATCAACAACGATGTCAAGAGAACTGTCAACATATTACATCAGCCTATTTTATTAATCAAAGAAAGAGTACATTGAAGATTATATTACAAATATGAAACACTAGCTTTATTTGCTTTGCGTCGTACCCGATGGAGTTGATGCCAAATATTCAAGGAGAGAAATTAAGTGTCAACATGGTAAAAGACACTGTCTCCCATTTGTATCGCATTTTTATACTAATGAGTTTTATCTCAGTCTCTGTTGAGAGCATCCGAAAGGATGAATTCTCTAAAACGAACCACAGGTGCGGATGACATCAAAAAGGATGCAGCACAACATGGAACTTTTTCTTAGCAGCGAACTGGGACATAGTCCGAATAAGAGTGCCAAACTCTTAGGACGCGAGCAGAGGAGCGACTTCCACCACAATCAAACCACACCCCTATCAGAAGGCATGTGGGTTTATCTTTGGGTTTGTTGGTTTCAGTTTCGCATTCGAAAATTTTTTGTCTCTACCGAAAGCAGCTTTCCAATCTGAGTGACAATGCACCAAGAGGTCTGGAAATTATGCCCATGCAAATTCTTAATTATGGGTGTGAAGCGCGTCACATTCATGGCTAAGAGGTTGCAAGCCTCTTTTTCATACTCGACTTGCTTCGTCACTTTTCCAGAACCAAAGGTTATCTTGCATAATAGATTTCCTTTTCAACCGATAGAGTCGAACTACAATCAGCCTTATTCCCAATGTTTAAGGATATGTAGGCAGGACTAGTGTTGAAAACTCGGCTGTGTTCCAACATCCACTCTCAAAGCTTATTCCCAGGCATTCTGATTTTTTCATAATCCGATATCGGGATGACTTTTGAATTTTTCAAAATCGGGCGTCGAATCGAACGTATCGAACTACAAGTGGCCTGAATTCTCATATAGCCTGAAATATGTAGGAAACCCACTTCCGGGGTTCGGCCATAATTCCTAAAGTCTGCACCAAATCTCTTTTTCACTTAAGATGAAGATGTGGTCGATGAAAATTGGATCAGTCAATTTCATTTTCCTCGAATCTCTTGCATCAATCCAAGTAAAATGAGGGACAGTTGTTGACACCCAATTTTGGACCTCCACATTATATATTAATCGCCGAGCTTCTTCAATTTCAAACGATTTAAAATAATTAGTCTTATAAAATTTCAAAATAATAATAATAATAATAATACTAGTAATAATAATATGTAATGTAGTTTGCGAGTTATTTCAAATAGTTTGTCGTTTTATACTTTTTTTAAATAACGCATATGTTCTATATAAATATGTGTCTAATTAGTATATTCTATGAATATTCGAAAATCATCTCAAAAATATTTTATTTTAATTAAATATTTGGTTAATCATTTTTAGTTATATAGTAGCTTATGTTTTAAATTCTTTAGTTTATAACTAAGTCAATTATTTTATTTCGTTAAGGTTAAGAAGCTCATTATTTAATTTATACAAATTTGTCTTGTTTAATTTTTGGCTAAATTAGTTTGCCTACTGTCTAATTATAATTTTAGCCAAATCTATCAAATTGGTTTCGATCCATTGAGAGATCAGATTTTGGGCCCATTTCGTCAACCCAAATCACTTTCCATCAGCCCCTCATTTACCATTCAATTCCACAAACCCATCAACAAACATTACAACATACAATACATACGTACACCAATGCCTCTTTAACCCAGGCCCATTTCCAATTATCAGCTTAATTCAATCCCTCCAGCCCACAGTCCTTTAATTTCCCCTTTGACCCGACCCAACCCCTTTTCCCCTCCCTTTTCCAACGTTCGCAGCAGCGGTAGATAACAACGATTCCAACAACGTGAAACCACGTCAAATGGACGGAAGCAGCAGTAGCAAAACGCAGCAGAAACAGCAACAAAACGACACCCACCCGTCTCCAATTCAAACGAGAATACACGGCGTGCTCACGTCGTCTACGAGGAGCAGTACGCGTATCCTTTCCTTTGTCTTCTTCCTCTAATGTCCTTCTCAGTGGCAGCAGCAAAGAGGCATGCTTCTGTCCCTATTTCCTCTTTGGGAATGGGACAAATTTCAGGGTAAAAGTATGTTTTCCTTAATCGGTGAAAGGTTTTGGTTTTTGAATTTTGGATTTGGTCCTTGGTCTTGACCCGACCCCCCTCATATTTCAAATTCGAATTTTGCCTATATATCCTCTCTTTGTTCATTGGTTTTGGGAGAGGATTTTTCCTTGAACAAAAATACCTAAATAGCTAGAGCAAAAAATACTTTAATATAGAAAAAATACAATTTGTAAGCAGGGGAGATAATAGCTTCGGTATTTGAGTTTAAGTTTTTGTCCAAGTCTCCGTTTGGGTGTTTGGGTTCGAGTTCTCGTGGTAAAGGTCGTCGCCCTGCTCGTTGTTTCCAGTTGCTGCACAATAAGAGGTAATTTCTACCTTCATCTATGTTCCACCGGTTTATCCCTTTGATTAGACTCTTGTTCTTTTGGGTTAGTTTTCTTAATTGTTTGCTCACTAGTTTGCTTAGTTTTGTTCAACTTGGTCATATCCTAGGGCCGATAGCTCATCTATTCATTGCGACTTTATTTTAATGTCAACTATTCATAAATGAATGCGACAAGAAGAGAGGTTATGGTTTCGGTAGTCTGCCATTATTTTCTCTTTATTATTGCGAATCTTGGCTAATGATACTTGTCATGCTTGACAAAATGCGGCTAGTTTGTTTCCTTTAACCAGAATTGTTGTTTTTGTCTTGCTCAAATTTCGAGGACTTACTTGATTTCAAACATGTCGCTGTTATTTTTCATGTATCTCATAAAAAAAAAAGAAAATGTTAAAATTTTTGGTCTAACTAATCTTTCTATACTTATACATATATAAGTTTCTGTCCAAAAATATATTTTTTTTCTTCTTTCTTTTAATGGTTTAAGTGAGTTGGTTGCTCCGTATTTGTGAGTGTTAAACAAATTCTTCGAGCCGTTTAAAGTTTCTTATACCGAAATTGATTATTTTCTGTACTAAGTGTCTCTTACTGCTCCTAAGTAAAGAATCAACTCTAGTTCTCTTATATTTATGGCTCGTGACTTCGACATGATACTATCTTAATCATTGGTTCATGTTTTATTTTTGCATTGATCAACTTAGATTTTGACTGTTAGCATTTGTCTAAAATGTGCTCAATGACTAATTGCATGGACATGTCCCCTTTGAATGGTCTTACTTTAGTGTATGTTTAAGGGGTTATCTATGGAAATTTAAGCCTAGTTAGCATTTCATCTTATGTGCTTACTGTAACAGTTTCCTAGACCCCCTTTCTTGTCTTCATAAGCTTGATTTAAATGTCCTTAGTATCAAATCTACATAGGGGTGATTTTTTTTTCTTTGCTTGAATCTCTGCTTTCTTTGGCTTAGTAATTCTGTTTAAAAAATAAATTATTATTCGCTGTTGAAATATTGCAAATTCACTGTTGTATATAAATGTTGCATAACTTATCATTTTGCTCAATACTTTCTTATAATTTAGTACTTATGTATTTTATTTATTGTTTTGCATGTGAAATATGTCCGAGTTTGCCATGAACTCACTCATTTCCCTTGCATTTCGAGAGAGCCACAAAGGCTCAAACCCTTTCCTTTTGAGTCAGCCGGCCCATTAAAAAATGATGAACAGGTTCCGAAGTTGAAAGAGGCAATAAATCGAGAAATTGAAGTTTGGGCCTTTGGCCCACTCTTCTTTAAGATTGTATTTTGTTATTTTGGGCCTAAGCCCTCGTCATTTCATTTATTATTATTTTGTTAGAATTTAAGACAGGTGGAAGATGGGTCTAAGGCCCAAAGAAATAAATTTCGAAATTTAGTCTAGGACAGGTACAAAAAATGGGCAGGAGTTGGGCCAAAGGCCCAAAATGAAATAGGCCCAAATACTGGTCCAGGCAGACAGAAACCAGATCTGGGCCTAACTCTCTTTCCCTCTTTATTTTATTGCGCTCATTTTACTTGCTAATATTTGTCATTAATCTTAAGGTCGAGAAATTCAAATCCACGAAAGATGCCAATTTTGATTTAACAATTAACTAAATCGGTCATCTCTTAACAAAAACGTAAAGAATAAGTTTTACAAAATATTTCGCTTAGATAATATTTCATAATTCTCTTTTTCTCCCTCAAATTGGTCCTAACTAACAAAATAGTTCAATTTTGCAAGACGAGTTAAGTTAAATTTATTTTAGCCAAATAATTAATTATCGGATAACTGCATTAGCGAATGTTCTAAATGCTTTAAAATCCTTCTTAGAACATTAATAGGAACCCCCGAACCCTTTTTAAGATTTTCACTAGATTCTTGTTTTAATCTATTGAAATCAGTTTTGTTGATTTTTTCTTAAAAATTAAGTGGCGACTCCTAAACCAGTCCAAATTATATATTTTTCAAATAAAACAAATAATTTCTGTTTTATTTAGAAAAATATATTTTTTGACTGGTTTAGAGTCGCCACTTAATTTTTAAAGAAAAAATCAAGAAAACTATTTTTTCAATCGATTAAACAGGGAATCAATTTGAAAATATAAGGGGGTTCGGGGGTTCATATTAGTGTTCTAGGAAGGGGTTTAAAGCACCTAGAACACCCGCTAATGCGGTTATCTGACAATTAACTATTTGGCTAAAGTAGATTAACTTGAGCATACATGACTAAGTTACGAAAATAAAGAGTTTGAAACTTGAAATCATTTTGTAAGGGAAAGGAAAGTATTACAAGAGCATTTACTTAAGTGAAATATAATGAATATTAAGGTCAATTAAAAAATGAGTTAGTTTTAATTTCAATTCAAAACGGCTTTCTTTTGGGGATTTAAATTTTCCAACCTTAAAATTAATGGCAAATACAAACAAGTAAATAAACATAGTAAGACAAAAAGGGAAAGAGAGTTGGACCCAAATTTGGTTTCTGTCCGCCTGGACCAGTATTTGGGCTCATTTCCGTCTCGGCCCTTCGGCCCATTTAAGTCATTTTGTACCTGTCTTATTCTAGCATAATAGAAATATTTCTATCTTTTGGGCCTTAGGCCCAATTCTTTCACTTGTCCTAAACTAATACGACAATAACAATTAAAATGACAAGGGCTTAAGCCCAAAATAACAAAATACAGTTTTTTGTATAAAGAGTGGGCCAAAGGCCCAATCTTTTCAATTCTTCTCCGCTTGCGCATCTTTCCACCTTCGAGACCTGTTCGTCGATTTTTATGGATCGGATGACTCGAAAAAGGATTGGGCCTCCGTGGTCCAATGAAAAAATGCTAGGGTAGAGTCCATGAGGACTCGGGAAGATTTCACATGCAACGAGAAAATGAGAAAGAAAAATTAGTATCCAATAATAATAAGATCTTTCAAACCTTAGCTCTAAACGATAACATGACTCATCGATTATAAAATAGTAAATAGCAATGTATCCAAGGGCACATACTCAAACATATTTCAAGTACTAGACGATGGCGAACCCGTGCAAGCACGGGTCCTACATAAAAATATTAATTTAATAACATAGATGAGTATAAACTAACGGACTGAACATTATCTTTTATAATTGAAACGAAAGGTTCAATTTACCTCCATTAATAGAGGTTCTTTTATTCCCTATCTCTATCCATATTTATTTTATTTTATTGTTTTTAAAAAAGAACTTATTATCATAACTTGATGCCCTGAACTATTTGTAATTGCCTCTTATGCTAATAATATATTTTATATATGATTGGAGTATGCATATCACCATATAAAAAGGTAAGAAGGTTAACTATAAATTAATATGATTAAGTCCAATAGACTTTTTATAAATTAATGTACATAGTTTTCAAAAATAGTCACGTAATTTAAATAAGGAGATAGTTCACTATTCCCTTTATTTCAAATACTTGTCGTAATTTTTTTTAAAAATTAAATCAGATTAAAATAAGTTAATATTTAAATTTTAAAACATAGATATTCAAAACATATATAAAAGTACTATTTAAACACAAAAAAAAACACTCTAAACGATTAGTCAAAATGCATTTTAAATATTCTAGAATGGTTTATTATTATGACTTGTCATACATATATATTTTTTTCAAATACGCAAATCTTACTATTATTATTATTACAAATTTTAATCAAAGTTTATTAAAAATTAACTCTCCAAATTCAAGAGGTGCCACATAAATTAGAACCAAAGGGAGATTATTTGCAAAAATACGGAAGGATTAAAGACCTAAAGCTGCACTTAATGAAAAGACAAACATCATAAAAATTAGATAATTACACTAATCACACATGTCAATATCCAAATCTTTACTCATCCTTCCAACACTAACATAAAACAAAATGAATAAATTGAAATTAAATAATATAGCAATCAATTGGCAATGGATGAATTGATAATGGCCTAAGAAGGCAAAATAACTATTGTTCAATTGGCAAACAAATAGCACGGCAAATAACAAGAATCAACAAATAGACAATTAAGATTTCAACAGCTTGAGAACAATCAATTACTGACTCAGTTTAACTCAACTTTAGCTAGCAAGAAAAAAAATTAAAAAATAGTTAACTCGATGCACAAGATAGCAAAGCCTATATATCAAACATTATTAAAGACCAGATTCTAGAAATACAATGGCTAGCACTGATTCCCAAAGAGGAAACACCATAAACAAAAGTTTAGCAGCAAACTACTCAATTACGCGATTTTATTTCCAAGATAAATGGAATTCTCCTCGTAATAGGTTGGAAAAATAAGTAGACTAGCTTCAGAGATTCAAAATTTAGACCGTGACTCGGAGCCGACAAAATGAGATGAACAGAGGCCATTTTAGGAGAAGAAGAAAACAACCCAGGCTGGACAGATACATACAGGAACAGAAAAGCTCATGCATCAAAGACAACTAAATAAGCAGATTTGTGAAAGTATTAAGAACACATCATTTGGAAAAGGAGGAAGCCAACGTATTATTAATCACATTTTTTAGCCGAAACAGTTCTAACACATAAAAGGTTTGACGCACATTTTATAATTAAACCAACAATAAGCTTATAAACCGAGTTGAAACGAGACCAAGGTGAGTCACAGACATGATATCATGAGTTGAAGAGGCGAAAAGGACATGAACAATATTCATGTTAAGTAAGAACATAGATAAGCACTACGGGATTAGACTAGCGTTGGTGAGAGCCTATAACGATGAATCAGCCAACAAGGAAGAAACCCAAACCAACGAGTGAACAATGAGGAAACAAACTATATAGCTTAATGCATTCGAAGTCGAAGCTAAATGAACCTCAAAGAATTTCGCTAATATTTACTTCATGTTCACGGTATCAAGAACTCACAAGAGAAGCAAAACTGAAAGCAAAGTCTAAAACGGAGAAATCGACTAATTCTAATAACTGAACTCCGCTAGATATCAAATACATAACCCATACTATATAGAAACGTAAGGCGAGGGGGCGAGATTACCTCTTTTCGGGCAGCAAACTGAGAACTTGAGCAGAGCAAGACTTTCTACCACTAATAACAGAGAACTCCAATGAAGGCTTGAACCTCCCTAAGCACCGAACCCCGAAAAGTTATTATCGTTCTAGAATCTACTTCTATTTTGCCTACTATTCTTTGTGAACTTTTAATTCCTTTCTTGTGTATTTTTTTTTTCTTTTCACTGTCTCTCTTTGCAAAAAAAAAAAAAAAGTTTTCGACTCAAAATCCCCC
>NW_026028542.1:0-18260 GCF_019186545.1 Solanum stenotomum | reverse complement strand
CCCCCCCCCCCCCCCCCCTTTTTACAATGAATAAGGAGGAATATATAGAAGAAAACTAGGGTTCGGATTTTTGGGGGGAAAAGATGAGGCCCATTTCAACTTCAAGGACTACCAATTTGAATTCCAAAAACTTTTCACCATTAAAGGAAAACCTACTTTTTCTGAAATTTTCGCCTCAATCCAAAAGAGGAAAGGGAAAAACACATGCTTTCTGTTCCTCTGCTCACGATGTACGACTTGAGAGGGACACAAGAGAAGATAACAAAGGGATTTGACGCCGTGTATCATGACAGAAAAGGTGTCGTTTGGAGCCGTTGTTGTCGTTCTGGCATGTATTGATGCTGCTTCCGTCTATTTGGAATTGACATTGTGATTGTCTCTTGTGAGATACTGCTTCTTGGTCTTGTTCTGTGAACAGAAAAGTGGGCCGGGTCAGGTAAATGAGTGTGGGCTGCTGGTGGAGTAGAGTATAAGGGATGGGTCGATTGGGAAATTTAAAAGTGGGCTAGGGGTTAATTGGCATTGGGTATTAGAATTGTTTTATGGGTTGGGTCTGCTGAAAAAAGGTTAGAAATTGGCCCATTTGATTACAATGATGGCTGATTGAATTCAAAAATTGTAGCTAAACTGAATTCAATTAGTAAATTTAGCTAGCAATTAAATAAGACGAATTAATACAAGTTAATTAAAGAGCTTCTCAATTTCAACGAAATATAATAATTAACTTAGCTATAAACTAACTATTTCCAAAATATAAACTATTATATAACTAAACTAGTTAACCAAATATTCAATTAAAACAAAATCCTTTTGAGACGATTTTCGAATAATCATAAAGGATATTAATCATATACGTGATTATGAGATATATATACAAAATTTAAGAAACCACCGTTCGAGATATACACAGAAAAATAGGTCAATTATTGATTCTTGCCAACCATATCCTGTACGAATGTGACAAAGAGGAGTAATATAAACAAAACAACAAACGAGAGAATTAAATAAAACAAAAATAGATTCAATTCAAATTTCAAGGTATAAATATAAGAACGGAGTTACTCGTAAAAAAAATATTAAAGAGCTCACTCATACCTTGTTGATTATGTAAGATATTTAAAAATTATAAAATTTTGGTCATTTTATTTCCCTAAAATTTTGTAAAAGATTTACGAATATTTTATTTGAATACCGTTATTTAATCTAGCTTCAATGTAATATGAATGAAGTAATATACTTACACATAGTTGAAGTTCAAATACATATGTTCAAAGTTTATGTAAAAATAGTTGAAGTATGTACATGTATATTAGAATATTACAAGATGGTAAACCATTAACTAGTTGACGTCCCAATTTTTTATTTTTTTATTTTGAAAGAATATTATAAAAACTTCAATAATGAGCTTAGAAAATTAACTTTTACATCCTCCCACATGAGTTATGATAATATATAAAAATTGTTGCTATATTATATTTTGAAATTTAGGAAGCTCGATGATTAATTCTTATCGGGGAGGGTCAAAATTGAGTGTCAATAATGAGATTTGGCAAGAAGGGCAAACTAAGTCCGCGATACATTGGTCCCTTTGAGGTTCTTAAATGTATGGGGACGGTAGCGTATAAATTGACTTTACCTCCTAATCTATCGGGTGTTCATCCAGTATTTCATATGTCAATGTTGAAGAGATATCATGGTGATGAGGACTATATCATTAAGTGAGACTCAATTGTGTTAGACAAAGACCTACAATATAAGGAGGAACCGATTGTAATTCTTGATCGTGATGTGCATAAGCTAAGGACCAAGGATATTAAGTCCGTGAAAGTTCAATGGAAGCATCGTCCAGTTGAGGAGGCTACTTGGGAGACCGATAGGGACATGCGAGATAAGTATCCCCAACTGTTCGTCGATTCAAGCACTACTTCATTCCTTCCTTAGCCTATTTTTCCTAAATTTGTCACTCGGGGATGAGTGATGGGTAAATTGGTATCTATTGTAACGACCAGGTTTCATCGTTATGGAAAAGCCAAGGGGGAAAAACTTTGGGTCGAAAAACTTTTTCATAGTAACTTGAAATTTTCCAACCTAGTCCAGATTTGGATGAAATCAGAGTCATTAAGGTGTAGGGAAATCTGGTAACAATCGGGTGACTAATTTATATTTTGATTACGTGAGTAGTTAGATAAGTCGTTAAGAAATCCGTACGACTTTACGGAATTGAATTCAGGTGAGTAGAACTCCCGAAATTGACCTTAGNCTTTGGGTCGAAAAACTTTTTCATAGTAACTTGAAATTTTCCAACCTAGTCCAGATTTGGATGAAATCAGAGTCATTAAGGTGTAGGGAAATCTGGTAACAATCGGGTGACTAATTTATATTTTGATTACGTGAGTAGTTAGATAAGTCGTTAAGAAATCCGTACGACTTTACGGAATTGAATTCAGGTGAGTAGAACTCCTGGAATCGATCTTAGCGTGAACGATATTTTCTGAGCGTTGTTGGTTAAATGTGTGTTGTGAAATGGGGGTCTTGGAATTATTAAAATAGCTCACTGGTTCCGTGCAAGCCGCTGTGGCGGGATTTCTGCCGCTAGGGCGGGGCTGATGCAACGGGGTGAGAGCCGCTATGGCGGGTTCAATGCGAGTTAAGGTCGTAAATAAACCCAAAACGACTTATTATGCACTTTTTTGTTTTTAGAGCTAAGGAACGAATCCAGGTAATTCTTGACAGTTTTTCACCATTCTTGAGGCTAAAGGTAAGATTTTAACTTCCCGAATCTGTTTTTCGATCCGTACAACATAATATAATGGGTAATTATCGATGGGGGAGGGTTTTGAATTGGAAACCATGGTGGAAAAATCCCTATTTTTGGATACTTGGGATCATGGGTATGATCTAGGGTTGTTAGAATTGTTAGTAATCCGGGTAATTAGTGATTGTTTATTGATTGCCGTATTATATTGATTGTTTCTAGACCAAGAACAAGCGGAACGAATCTGGAAAGGGAAGGATCAAGTTTCTTAGGGTTTCGAGCTTGTTTCGAGGTAGGTGATGGTTGTGATTCTATGATTGTGTGATGTATGTTTGTTCTTACTTTATTATAATACATGTATGTATGCGAATGTTGCATTATTGATCACACTTGTTGTAAATAAGATAGATGGATGATGAATGCCATGAATCATGACTTATTTGTATGAACTTGGGAAGATACTTATGATTTTGATTGTGGTGTGGTTAATGGTTGCCACATTTCGGCATAACTAATTGAGATCAATTGCCACATTTCGGCATAACTAATTGGGATCGATTGCCACGTTCCGGCATAATTGTGGGATCGGTTGCCACGTTTCGGCATAAACATTGGATCAGGTACCATGTTCCGGTATGCTAACTGTTTGGATTTGGTTCCATGAAAGGACCAATGACTTGTCATAATTGTGTATCTTGAGAGATGTGAAATTGTGCCTTGTTCATGAATGTTGATAATATTGTATATGTTCGATATATGCATTTGATTATATTGTTGTAATGACTTATATATGTTGCACTTAGTAGGATAGCCGCGTGATCCTACCAATACACTGTGGTTGTGTACTAATACTGCACTTGCTCTTTCTTTGTTGAGTATGGGGCATCTTCAAGCGGCTATTGACAGACCTCGCTTAGAAGATCAGTGATCGTTCAAATTCAAGGGTGAGCCAATTCTTCCGGGCTGTCATGGGTTCTCTTTCGTCTATGTCCACCATTTCAGACTTAGACTTTCTAGTTAGTTATTAGTACATTAGTTTGGGGTTGTATCCCTTCCTGTTTAGACTTGTTGAACTTTACATGTTTTGGTACATTGACTTTCAGGTTCTAAGTGTATTTTCCTCATTGTTTATTTGTTAGACTTTTGTTGAAGTTTATGGGAACTTCAGTTTTACCTATTATTCCTGTTTTTGTATGCTTAAATGCCTTAGTTTTGATTTAGTTGCTTGGTTTGAGTTGTAGTAATGGTTCTCCCACCGGAGGGTTAGTGTGGGTGCCAATCACGACGATACTCCGGGTCGTGACAATATATTATTGTATATGAGTGTATAAACACCTTTACGATTTTGCATAATATTGTATTCAAGTGTATAATATTGTATATCAAACTTTTAAACATTTTTTTTGTATAAAATAAAATATGAAATATTGTTGTATATCAGATGTATAATATTGTATACCAATTTGTATTTTGAGCTAGAGATTTGTAATGTAAGTTTTAATCTATATTTTTGCAATATAAATTAGGTAATTGTATATTTTTGAATTTTCTCCATACTTAATTAATGAGGAGAGAGGAAATTAATGTGCTTGCAAAACCAAATCATATCTCATATGTCCATAAAGAATGTTTGAAGTCTTTTGATATATTATTCACTCAAAATGATTTACATTTGTGGTAAGCCAAATTTTAACATTAAGCTTTGAAAAAAATTAAGTTGCTAATGAAATCTTTTAATCCCGATCAACTCAAAATCTCTTCTTCTATGCAATCTGAAAAAAGATTTTTCAAGTTTTTTTTTTCTTATATATATATAAATGGGTAAGGTCAAATATGCCCCTAAACTATTTGAAAAGGTCAACATATACCCTCCGTTTAAAATTTGGCTCACTCATGCCCTCGCCGTCCAACTTTTCGTCTAAATATGCCCTTATGGGCGTTAGTTAGCCTGCTGGACATATCCAACTCATTTTTCATTTCTTTAAATGCCACATGGAATTGCCATGTCATTTTGATTTTACCACGTGGCATTTATATGAAAAATGGAAAGGGATCAATTATGCCCCTAAAAAATTCGAACCAATAAACACCTAATCCGACCCATAAATCAACCCCCATTTTAAATAAACTACCCGACCCGTTTTCAACAATTTTGTTTAAATTTTTATTTTTTCGATAAATTCCAAAAATTAGTAATTGATTAATAAAAAATAGGAAAAATATGAAAAAAAATATAAAATTAACGCCAAAAATTCACAAATAAATATTGTAAACTTAAATTTAACAATTTTTTAAAATTTTTATTTTTTTTAGTAAATCTCGAAAATGAGTAATTGATTAATAAAAAATATAAAAATATATAAAATTAACGCCAAAAATCACAAAAAAATATAGTAACCTTAGATTCAAAAATTTCAACAATTTTTTTTAATTTTTATTTTTTTTCGGAAAATTCCGAAAATGAGTATTTTATTAAAAAAAATAAAAATTAAAAAAAATTGTTGAAATTTTTGAATTTAAGGTTACTATATTTATTTGTGATTTTTTGGCGTTAATTTTATATTTTTTCATATTTTTTATTAATCAATTACTTATTTTCGGAATTTACCAAAAAAAAAAAATTAAAAATATTGTTGAAATTGTTGAATTTAAGGTTACAATATTTATATAGGGTAAAGGGTCAAATATGCCCCTAAACTATTCGAAAAGGTCTAGCTATACCCTCCGTTTAAAGTTTGGCTCACTCATGCCCTCGCCGTCCAACTTTTCGTCTAAATATGCCCTTATGGGCGTTAGTTGGCTTGCTGGACATATCCAACTCATTTTCCATTTCTTTAAATGCCACATGGAATTGTCATGTCATTTTGACTTTACCACATGACATTTATATGAAAATGGAAAGGGATCAATTATGCCCCTAAAAAATTCGAACTCATAAATACCTAATCCGACCAATAAATCAACCCCCACTTTTAAATAAACTACCCGACCTGTTTTCAACAATTTTGTTTAAATTTTTATTTTTTTCGGTGAATCCCGAAAATTAGTAATTGATTAATAAAAAATAAGAAAAATATGAAAAAAATATAAAATTAATGCCAAAAATTCACAAATAAATATTATAACCTTAAATTCAACAATTTTTAAAATTTTTTTTAGTAAATCCCGAAAATGAGTAATTGATTAATAAAAAATATGAAAAATATAAAATTAACGCCAAAAAATCACAAACAAATATTGTAACCTTGAATTCAAAAATTTCAACAATTTTTTTTAATCTTGATTTTTTTTAATAAAATACTCATTTTCGGAATTTGCCCAAAAAAAAAAATTGTTGAAATTTTTGAATCTAAGATTACTATATTTGTTTGTGATTTTTTGCGTTAATTTTATATATTTTTATATTTTTTATTAATCAATTACTCATTTTTGGGATTTACCGAAAAAAATTAAAAATTTTAAAAAATTGTTGAATTTAAGTTTACAATATTTATTTGTGAATTTTTGGCGTTAATTTTATATTTTTTTCATATTTTTCCTATTTTTATTAATCAATTACTAATTTTTGGAATTTATCGAAAAAATAAAAATTTAAACAAAATTGTTGATAACGGGTCGGATAGTTTATTTAAAATGGGGGTTGATTTATGGGTCGGAATAGGTGTTTATTGGTTCGAATTTTTTAGGGGCATAATTGATCCCTTTCCATTTTTCATATAAATTCCACGTGGTAAAGTCAAAATGACATGACAATTCCATGTGGCATTTAAAGAAATGAAAAATGAGTTGGATATGTCCAGCAGGCCAACTAGCGACCATAAGGGCATATTTAGACGAAAAGTTGGACGGCGAGGGCATGAGTGAGCCAAACTTTAAACGGATGATATATATCTAGACCTTTTCAAATTGTTTAGAGGCATATTTGCCCATTTACCCTATATAAATTACTCGAAAATGATCCACCTTTATGGAACACCAAATTTTAAAGTCAAGGTTTGAAGAATCTTTCGACATGGAAGAAGAAAAAGGAAGGAAGGAAAGAAGAAGGAAGAATAAAGGGAAAACAATAGCCGAAAAATGCACTTTGTTGGAAATTAAAAGTGGCTGAATAGCCATTTTAAGTATTTAATGATACTTGAGTTATTTTGAGAAGGAAATTTAAACCCAATGAAAAATTTGTCTAATTTTCTCTAATATGATAAACAAAAAATAGCGAAAAATTATATAAATACATAACATAAGATATCATAAATTCTAAAATTCTCTCTCATTTAAAAAATAAAATCAAAGTTCCCTCTCGAATACATCCATATCTCCTTTTCGATACATCTCTATCTCCTCTTGGATACATCTCGCGCCTTTCAGATATATCTCTATCCCCTCTCGGATACATCCCTCCCATTAAGTAATGTATCAGACAACCAACGAATGCATACAAGATTAATGAAAAATCTAAATTTTTTGTAATTGAAAAAACTTTTGAAATAGAATGTAATTAGCCCCCAAATGTATGAGATTTCTGTAAAAGGTCCAAAAATAGTAATAGTTGAATAATAAAGAAGGTAAAGCTCTGTTTGTAGGTTCTNATATATATATATATATATATATCTTTTGATTTATAAGTTTTCGGCCCTTTAGGCCTTTTGATCTCAATAAAAAAAAAAGGTATCTCAAATATGTTAAGAGATGGTAAATATTTATTTGTACTAAGGGGTCGTTTGATAGAGTTTATTAGCAAAAACAATACATGCATTAGCTCTGTGTATTAGTAGTCCCTCTTTGGAATACTTTTTCATACTATGTATAACTAATGCACTCTATTGTAAGCCTCGCAACGGAGTAATGGAACTACCGGACCGTCAATGACCGGAACCGGCATCCTCCGTGCGAAAAAACACCGGAATCGAGACGGACCGGTACCGATAGTTTTGCAAATTTTTAAGGGTTCCGTTCTAGACCGGTACAGTACCGGGACCAGACCGGACCGGTAACCAGGACTAACGACTCTATTTTTTTTTAAAAAAATTAATTATTAAAATTAAAAAATTACGATTTACGAAATATTTCTTTTAAAAGTTTAAATTTCAATCTTTAAAAGTTTAAAAGTTTAAATTTTAAACTTTAAAACTTTATATTTTTAATTTTTTTTAAATTTCAAACTATAACTTAAGTTTCAACTTTGTCATTCGAAAATTGAAAATATAATTAAAAAAGACTTGTATTAAAATTGAAGACAATAATAATAATAAAAAAGACTAAGACGAATAGCCTGTAGTTTTATTAATAAAAATTAAATAGTACAATTTGAGTTACAAAATATTAGTAGAGAATCTAATCTACACAGCCACCTTCTAGGAAGGGTTCTGTTTGAATTAGACCTCGAATTATCATACTAATAGTTCATTGTACCAAACAAGTCTTGTGTTAAATCATTTAACATTTCTCTAGTAACATGATTTGAAAATGGTTGATCAGCTAGTTCCTCCAATGCATCAATACCGTCGTCACTATAATCTTGCAACATTTCATCAATATCATTTTCAAATTTGGTAGGTAAAGTTGGATGCCCATAACTCCTTCTCTCGGATTAATCCAATCTCTAAATAATATCGATATCTCCAAGCTGTCTGTTGCTAATAAATACCTATGCTCTCCTATTTGATATCTTGCTGCACTAAATGCATCTTCCAAAGTTACTGAAGATGCTGGAATAACTAACACATCCCGAGCCACCGGTTGAAGTTTTGGAAATCCCTTGTCGCGATTGCTCCACCAATCTAAAAGACTAGGTAAACCTTGTGAATCCTTAATAGTTTCCGTACACTGATTAATATATAAATCAAAATCTTTTTTTTTGTCATGACTAAGTTCAAGATAGCTTTCTAGCATATCATCAATATTATCTTCATTATATCTATACCTAGAAGTTTCAGATTCTTCATTACGTACTACACTTATTCTACGAGAATTATACAATTCATACAATTTTCTAGCTTCAATTTTTATACTATCTTTAACTGCTTGATAACTAGGTGTTTCAAAATCTTGAAAATCTAAATTTAAATATATTTTTTCAAGCATTCGTGATGTAACCACATCTTTGTAAGTTGGGTTTAAAAAACAAGCAGTTAAATTAATTTGAGGAATATGAAAAAAATATTTTTAAATTTTTTCAATCATAGACTTAACAATATCTTCAAATCTTGGTTTATTCTTGAATTTATAAAATTTACTAGAAATAGTACAAATATTTGGTAAAACAGAGCAAGTAGTTGGATAAATAAAATCTAGAAATTTGTTTTGTAGCTATATAAAAAACTTTTGAAAATTCTATAAGTTCTTTTACGTCAATCCAATCATTTTCATCAAGTCTATAGTCCATAGTTGAATTATGAGCATTCTAAACCATTTGTAAATGTTTTCTATATTCGTAAGCAACTTGAAGCATTTCAGATAAAGAATTTCATCTAATAGACACTGATTTTGGAATTTTTCTAGGGGGAAGATTAAATTCACGATCACGATTTTTAAATTCTCTATGTCTAGACTTTACTTTACATTTAAAAATAGGGAAAAAAGATAAATATACCCCCGAACTATCACAAATGGTATATAAATATCATCCGTCATACTTTTCGTTCATTAATGCCCCTGTCGTCTAAAAAGTAGTGCACATTTACCCCTCACTATAACAAAAGACTTATTTGATACATGTGTCGCAATCCTATGGAGGGACCTGATTTGACCAATTAATTAAACCCAAATTTTAAAAACCCATCCATATCCACTTAACCCACCCGTATAAACCATCCAAAAACCTAAAAAAAATCTGCAATTCCTCAAACATAAGCTCATATAAACAAACCAAATAACCAAGAAAATTCCAATTTCGCCTTCATCTTGACAGACCAAGTTCATCATTGATTCATTTTTGTTTTCATTAATTCTTCGTCATTTCCGTCGATTCGTCGTCCATGTTCTTCTTTTCTTAGTCAATTCTTGATCGATTTTGCGATAATCAGAGAAATCACGAAAAAATACTATGCTAACTATTTCAATTCAGCTAAACCTAAAACCCAAAATGCATAATTTTTTCTACAAGTGATAACCTCAACCATACAACACAAGATCAGTGATAAACGAGAATATGAGCTTGTTTTTGGCAACAAATAAAAGCATATTAACAAAAAAAAAGTGAATTTTCGCTTTACTTGAAAAATAAAGAGAATTAGGGTAAGGGATTAAGGGAAAATTAGGGGAAGGGATTAAGGGAAAGAGAGAGAGCTGACTATTGTGAGTGAAAAGAGGTCTGAATTGAGGTTGAAAATAGCTACGTGCAAATTACAATGTGCAGATAATATTGGCAGAAAGAATAATGTGGAGAAAGAGATGTAAGTCATATTACAATAGGGATTAACACGAGTCACATAAATTAGGTTGTACATATGGAAGTAAATCAAATTGAATGTTCAGATAGATTCTGTAACTACAAGCCATGGATATTTGAGAGAAGGGGATTTTTTTTAGGTTTTTAGATACGTTATTTGTGTGGGTAATGGGGGTATCGGGTGGGTTAAGTGGATATGAGTGGGTTTTTAAAATTCGAGTTTAATTAATTGGTCAAATCATGTCCCTCCGTAGGATTGCGACACATATACTAAATAAATCTTTCGTTATAGTGAGGGGTAAATGTGCACTACATTTTGGACGGCAGGGGCATTAATGAACAAAAAGTATGACGGAAGGTATTTATATACCATTTGCGATAGTTCGGGGGGTATATTTGTCCTTTTTCCCTTAAATATAAAATGACATGCAGTTTCACATTTTATGCAACCATTATTATACATTGTTATACCATCTCTAACAATCAAATTATATATGTGTGCAACAAACCTAATATGAAAACCATCAATATAAACAGGGCAAAAAGTTGATTTTAGTATTTCAACAACAGATGTATTATTATAAGCATTATCTAGGGTGACCCTAATTACTTTATCACAAATTTCGTAGTTTTGTAAAACATCTAAAATAGTTTGAGCTATGTAACTACCGATTTTATGCATTTCACAACATTTATAACCTGAAATTCTTTTTTGATAGTAATAATGAAATAATCATTACCATTTACACTATGACTCATATCAGAAGTAATAGCCAATTTACAAGTATTATAATAAAATAAACAACGAAGATATTTAAAATGTTGAGCTTGATAATCAAAAATAGCCTTTTTAATTGTGATTCTTGTTAAACCTTTAAAATGTGGATTATACACAATTTGAATATAATGAATAAAATCGGGATTTTCGGCAAAACTAAAAGGCAAACCCATAACAACAATCATTTTAGCTAATTCTTCAAGATCTATTTCTCTATTATATGAGTGTTGTGTACTAGGGCCATAAACATTAGAAGAGTTTAATGTTGATAAGACCATATTAGAGCCCCCTACTCCTACAGATGCATTATGAAAGTGGGGGGGGGGGGGCAAAAATTTATTCTTACAACATCCCATTAAATGATTACTCAAATGTCCTGTCGCACCCTGTTTTCCCACAGTTTTATGATTCATTCTATGTTTACATTTATTGCAAATAACTTGTATTTTATCTTTACTTTGAGTCAAAAATTGTCACACAATAGATTTTTTAACACGTTCTACCTTGTGCCTAGCTTGACTAGGATATGGGGGCGGGGAGGGGAGCAGGACAACGAATGGAAACGGGATTGGAAGTGAGACTAGTAGCTGTAATTAACTTTGTTTCTTCTTCTTCATCATCAAAAGTATTAATATCATCATTAACATTAGAGTGAAGACATAAAGACACAATCAAAGTTGTCCCGTATTTGCATAAAGACACCTTAACTTTCAAAGTGTCCTATCACCCCACAAAACTATTTAATATCGTTGTAAATGAGCCATTTTGGCCCATTCCCTCATCTATGTAGTGGCGCGTGTTGCTCACTCCCTGTGATAGAATTCAATCCGACTCGACCCGACACTGTTCTTTGAAGAAAAGTCATTTCTCCTTTTCTTTTCTTATTTCTCAACCTTCCCTAAAATTTGAAGAAATAGAAAAGATTTCTCGTCGTGTTGGTGTTGATAATCTCGTTGTTGATGTGTCTTGGTGAAGATTCTTGGAGATTGAAGGCCTAACAGGTTAGGGCTCTACATCATATGATAAATATCTTCTCTTTTTTCGATTATTATAATTTTAGGGATTATTATAGAGTAAAAGTGTTGAAATTGACCTCCTATAGTTGCCATTGTTAGGATATTGTTAGAATATTATAGTTTTTCGTTGTTACTGTTAAGGTTAGGGTGTTGTGTTATCGACTTAGTGCGACTGTTAGTGATTAGGGTTTTGTGTTATCGACTTAGTGCGACTATTCGTGATTGTGTTTTAGGTTAGGGTTTGATGTTATCCACTTAGTTCGAATCTTATTATTTGTCTCTTATACATTTGTAGACTTCAATTTGTACATTATCAACTGCTACTGTTAGTGCTTTTGTTCTGTTAGTGATGGGGGCTAAATGTTAGTACTGTTAGTCTCTTATACATTCGTTGTTACTGTTAGGGCTAAATGTTAGTGTTAGGGCTTATACATTTGTAGGCTTCAATTTGTACATTATACATTTGTAAACAGTCTTTTGTTCTATTAGTGATGGGGCTAAATGTTAGTGCTACTATTACTGTTGATTGTTAGAGTTTGTTCTTGAAATGTGTGTTTAAATTGTGTTTGTCTTTGTTACATGCTTTTTCAGGATGACTTTTACTCTGATAACTCTAAGATGGTATCATGGGGTGGGGGTAGTAGAATCTGGTCCCCCACCTAAATATATTGGGGGGCATATGACATAATTCCTAGATGTAGATGTTGATAGGATATCTTATTTTGAGTTGAGGGACTACATTAAGGAACTAGGATATATAGTAGATTGTGATTTTTTCATCAAGTGGGATGGGTTATTGGTCCTTATTGATAATGATAAGGTTATATTTGACCTTTTCAATATGATAAATGATGGGGATACATTGGAGGTGTATGTTTTTCATGGGGTTAGTGAAGCCAATCAGGCCCCACTTGAATTGGAGTTTGTCCCCAATGTGAGTGATAGTGGGGTAGGTGAGGAATCTTTTAATGAGGCTTCTAACCCTAATAATCAGCCTCCTACTTCTACTTTTCCTTCCATCCTTACAACTGGTCCTTCTGAAAGTTCCAGCACTTTATTTGAAGACTAGTCTACTACTGTGCCTCCACCATCTCATTCTACTGTGACTTCTTTTTCCACTGTACCTCCTCCGTCCATTATGCCTCCACCCTCTCTTTCTACTGTGCCTCCTCCTTCCTCTGTACCTTCATCTGATCATATAATATATAATGATCCAACTGATGATGGAGTAGAAGCTGAATCAGGATCTGAAGGGGATACTAATGAAGATACTGAGGTTGACAGTGATGTCCATCAAGAGTATATAGATACAAGGGCATCCAAGAGGCATTTCAAAAGGTCATAAAGGAGAAGTAGAGGTACTAATTCAGATAAGATTAATGTTGATGAAAAAGGTCCAGATATAGGGTATGATAAGACAAATATTGGTATTAGGGAAAACTTAGTCGGTAAGCTAGGAGGTAATGAACCTTACTATCTAAGTGATAAAATTCCTAACTTTGAAATAAATGATGAAACTGGGGAGATGGTGAAAAGGTTGATCAAGTAGTGCATAAACCTATTAGGAGGAAGAAAACCCCAAATAGAGTTGTGTTTGATGCAATTTCTGAAAAGATTGTTTGGGAATTAGGACTGGTTTTTGGACCTATTGAAGAATTTAGAGTGGCAGTGACAAGATATGCAGTCCAAGAACACATTCAAGTTGAAAAATATGTGAATGAGCCTGACAGAGTTAGAGTGAGATGTTGTAAAGAGACTTGTCCTTATTTGTTGTGTGCAAGTAAGGATAAAACTAGTGGAGATGTCATTGTTAAAACATACAACGTTGTCCATAAATGTTTGACATCAACTCATAACTATCTTTGCAACTCAAAGTTTTTGGCCACCAAATACAAAGAAAGAATAACTCAACAGCTAAACATCAGCATTGTGTTGTTGAAGGACATTATTAGAAAGGAGTTGGATATTAATGTTGGTAGGACAACAATGAGAAGAGCTAGGAATAGAGTGTTACAAGAGATCATGGGTGATCACATTATGGAGTATGGTAAGATTTTTTATTATAAAGATAAAATTTTAAGGAGTAATCCAGGTAGTACTTGTGTAGTGAAGGTTGGAAAAGAAGATGAAACTGGGCAGAAATTTTTTGAAGGATTTTATGTTTGCTTCAATGCTTTAAAGAAAGCATTTTTTGGAGGTGCTAGGAGGTTGATTGGTTTTGATGGGTGTTTTCTCAAAGGTGTCTGTAAAGGCCAGTTGTTAGTGGCAGTTTGTAGAGATGGAAACAACCAAATGCTGCCTATTGCTTGGGCAGTTGTTGAGGTTGAGAATCAGTTTACCTGGACATGGTTTCTTGAACTAGTGAAGAATGATCTTGACCTTGGAGAAGGGCATCAACTATCCATCATTACTGATATGCAAAAGGTAATTATCTTACTGATCTTACTGTTTTATTGTTGTTAAGTTTTGCATTTTAATTATTCTTTTTCTGTTATGTTGGTTTGTTAGGGACTAGAAATTGCCGTTGAAAATGTATTGCCACTGGTTGAACATAGAAAATGTGCAAGACATGTTCTTGCAAATTGGTGTAAAAACTGGAAAGGAGTTGAAAGAAGAAGAGTGTTTTGGAGGATTGCTAAATCCACATTTGAAGCTGAGATGAAGGATAATATACAGGCAATGAAGAAATTAGGACAAGAATGTTTGGATGATCTTTTATGGTATAACTTGAATACATGGTGCAAGAAGTTTTTTCAAGACTATAGCAAATGTGATGTTGTGGACAACAATATGGCCGAAAGCTTTAATGCTTGGATACTGCCTGTAAGGTATAAAATAATAATCACAATGCTTGAGGAGATAAGGGTGAAGATGATTAAAAGAATTGGTGATTTGAGAGAGTTCTCAAACACTTGGATCACTGATATATCTCCTATGTCTTTGAAGATTTTGCAAGAAAATATTGAAAAGTCTATACAATGTAACTTGACTTGGAATGGAGAAAGAGGTTTTGAGATTAAACATCATGGATTTACACATATGATGGACATTGTTAGTGGGAGTTGTAGTTGCAAATCTTGGCAGCTCAGGGGCATTCCTTGTCCTCATGGTGTTGCTGCCCTTCATTACAAAGAGTTGGAACCAATCCATTATGTGGCTAGTTGTTATAGCAAGGAAACGTACCTCAGCACATATGCCCATTTTATTCAGCCAATGAATAACATAAAAATATGGCCAACATCAAATAATCCAATAGTAAAACCACCAAAGATCAAGAAGTTGCCTGGAAGACCAGGTAAAGTTAGAAGAAAGGAGGCAAATGCAAGTAGAAAAACTGGAAAGCTTAGCAAAAAAGGTGTTGTTATGACTTGTAGCAAATGTGGTACACATGGACACAATAAAAGAGAATGTCCTACAAGTAATCAAGCTGGTCCAAGTCAATCAACTGAACCATCTTCTCAAGCACATGTACTTTTATTTGTTACTTTCAAATGTAAGTTATATGTACATGTATTGATATATTAATATACAGGCTACTGAAAGTGGTAGAGGAAGAGGCACATGAAGAGTAGCAGGAGGCAAAGCAAGGGCTAGTAGTTCAACTCAACCACCTAGAGCCTCTTCACAGGCCACCACAAATAATGAAAGTGGTAGAGGAAGAGGCACATGAAGAGTTTCAAGTTCTATAGGTGTTCTAACTCAATCACATGGAACTACTACAAACACAAAGGTAATATATCTAATTCTTATATCATTTTTAGACAACATAGACATGCTTTAATATTTTGGTTTCAAAGTATAGACTGTAAATGGTAGAGGGAGAGGTAGAGGTAGAAGTACATGTAGAGGAGCATGAACATGTAGAGGAAGAGGAATACCTCAAGAAAGAAATGTGAATGAAGGACTAGGTAGAAGAAGTGGAATGACTCAACATAGTCAAACTAGTTCTGAAGCAACCTGCAATGGAAGAGGCCTAGAAAGAGGGAAGAGACCAGTAAAACATGAGGACACCTATGGAGGACAAACAAAACCTTTTAAAAGGCCAAGAATGGTAGGTGTTGGCATATACCAAGCTGAAGATGGATTTACAACTCTCAATGTAAGTTTACAATTGTCAATGCAAGCCTAAATGACTTATATTTGAATGTGTATTTATTTGACTAAGCAGCCTGGATTGCCAAGTAGAAGAGTCATCAATACTGGTACAAGAGTGACAAAGAAGGTTGATGTTGTTACTGGTGATATTGGCTATACACCAATACGTGGATTCAATGGAAGGGGACGACAACTATTACCAGTAGCAACCTAGAAATAATGAGGGCTGAAAAGGTTATCCAAACTAGGTCTGCAACTACTGCTTCTGCTACAGCGAATAGCCAAATCCAAACAACTTCAAGTAGGAAGACTTATGTGCCATGAATGTAGGGAATTTTGATGTTGTCTTGTTCATTTTGACAAACAAAATTTAATTATATATATTTTGGTGCTGTTTTTGGTTGGAATCAAACTCAATTTTGCGTGTAACCAAACAAAACTTGAATGATTATGTTGAAATGAAGTCCTCTTTTTGATCAGTTTTGTTGTTGCCTTTTTATTTGTAGTTGAACATATTTTTGAAGTTTCTCAAACGGTTGCCACAATAATATAGACAAGAGAACCAAATACATTAACAACTTGTTCAAATCATAACTATTTCAACAACAAAGACCAACAATAACTTGAGCATTCACAACTTCAATCCTTCAAGTTGCACACACATACAACTAGCAAGATCAAGAAAATTAGCTTAGCTTCTAGTTACACACACCTACGACTTCAAAAACTTGAAAGTAACTAAAGATGTCTATGGCAATTTTTGTTGCACACACCTACAACTTCCATCCTTCACATTCTTGGTTAGACTTAAAAATAGAAAACACACAATAATAATAAAGACAATTAGCTTCAAGTTACAACATTTGCTCTTCTTTTTCTCCTTCATCACGACTTGGTTACTTTCAACACGACTTTCATAAGATGCCAATACTTCTTCCAACTCCTTAATTCTCTTTGCTAATCTTGGAATTATGTACTTGGATCGTATATCAACATCTTCACGATCCCTCCATCTAAAGAAGTTGCACGCATCCTCCTAAAATACGCAAAAACAAATTAAAGAAAAATACATAAACAAAAGATCTCCATAAAAGAATTAGTAAACATACACGATAGCGTGGACAAGACCAAAATCTTCGAGCTGGATTATGCTCTAACCATGAAGTTTGCATTGATAGTAAGTCACCATGTTTGCATCGCAATTTCACTCGTAACATCAGATCATTCTCATCATTAGAAATACGATTCAACATAGTATTTGACATTTTCAATCAAAACCTAATCACAAAATTCAGAAGAAACTAAACCATAAAAAACTTTAAATTAACGTTTTATACTGGAAATTAAAAGATAAAACGAATTTCTACCTTATTTTCTTGGGGAAGATAATGAAGTCGTCAAACAGAGAGAACCAACGTTGATCTTGCTATGGAAAAAACCATGAAATCAAAAAATTAGGGCTACCAACAACTATTTTTGGGTTTAAAATTGGGGAAGATGACATAAATTGATTAAATAATTAATAATAAAGAAAAAAAATGACACGTGACACTTTTAAACTGGTCCATGGCAGTGGAAACATTGAATGATGTGCTTCATGTGCGTGGTAACAACCCAGACGAGGGAATGGGTCAAAATGGCCCATTTACAATGATATTAAATAGTTCTTTGGGGTGATAGGACACTTTGAAAGTTAAGGTGTCTTTATGCAAATACGGGACAACTTTAATTGCGTCTTTATGTCTTTTCTCTTAACATTATTATGTTCTACTTCTTCTTCTAATTCATCATCAAAATTACCAAACCTTGCTTTTATTAAAAACAATTTCATCGACATGCGTAAAATTTTCCGTATTTATTCTTAGTTGTGCTACTTGTCTAGTTTTAGATTTAGAAGAACTATCGATTTTATTTTTATTTTTTTCAGAACGGTAAATACATTAGCGACCGCACCAATATCAACTCTTTTACCTTTGCCAACATTTTTTTTACCAAAATCCATATTAAAATATAAAAAGTGAGTAAATTACATATAATACGGAAATTAAATATGAACAAATAAATAACTAAATAAGTAAAGACTAAAAAGATGAAAGTTGGAACAAATGTACCAAATGTCTACTTAAAAAAAGTAGATGTGTATGACCGAAAGCCGAAAATTGATAGATGAAAGTTGAATCTTCAAGCTTGATGGTTGCTCCAAACTCCAAAGACCAAACTAGTAATCCA
>NW_026028541.1:0-230 GCF_019186545.1 Solanum stenotomum | reverse complement strand
GATAATCAAAACTAGAGAATAAATTTTAATGTGTTTTATTAATTTCATCTGATATGGAGGAGTGTCTAAGCCAACACATGAACTAAAATTTAGTCATGAATACCATAGAGAATAATCTCTATCACCACTACATCATAGTTGAGTAATTTCATTAAAAATAATTTTTCAAGATACAAAAAAAATCCAAAGTATCATTTGAACAAACTCAAATTACCAAATCACTACATAAC
>NW_026028540.1:0-559 GCF_019186545.1 Solanum stenotomum | reverse complement strand
GTAATGACTTGAAAAGTTGACTTTGGTCTACCTTCTTGGAAGTCGTGCTCAGATGAAAATTCTGACAACTAGGTTAGCTTCGGAATATTGATTTTGGTCTAGAACGACCCTTTGTTCACTTCCCGAGGCTTTAGATGGCAGTTGTGGAATCTGGCTCAAAACGATACTGGGTGTGGGACCCACTTTTCATCGAAGCGAGCTCCAAATGGAAATTCCGCCTTCACCGTTGAGTCCGAAATATCATTTCCAATCAGATTCCATATAAGGTTTGTAGTGTTCCGACTCCGAACGAGTCCGAAACATCAAAATTTAAGTTTGAAGGGTTGTAGAGTTTTAACGCGGCGGTGACGTGGCAGAGCCACGCGACGCCACGTGGCAGCGGAGTGGAAATCTGGAAATTTCCAGAATTTAGGACAAATTTCGTCCATTTTTTCCCCTCAACTTCAACTTAAGATTTCTCCTTCATTTTGAGTCCAAATTAGGTGCTTCAAAAGGCAAACTTCAAGAGAATTTCAAGGGGAATCTAGCGGGGATCTCAGAAACGAGAGGGGAGGCTTCG
>NW_026028539.1:0-282 GCF_019186545.1 Solanum stenotomum | reverse complement strand
TAATTCTAGATCACCAAAAAATCCATGGGCAATAGCACACGAAAATCGATAAAATTGCGGGTTTACCTTTTTTAAGGGTCGTTTAATCTTGAAAATGGGCCATTTAGGCCGTGAGTGCCAACTGGCTCCATAGGTAAGGTCTTAACGGACGTCCAGGTAAAATTTTGGCAAAAATGAGTCGGAATTTTGGATCACCAAAAAAGATGGTGAACTATAGCACACGAAAATTGGTAAAAGAAGGGGTTTACCTGCTGTGGGCATCGTTTTACCTTGAAAATGGGT
>NW_026028538.1:0-1311 GCF_019186545.1 Solanum stenotomum | reverse complement strand
CCCTAAACCCTAAGAAATCCTAAATCCTCAGAAAAACTAAACACTAAAAATCTACAAATTATTTTTAAAAACTCTAAACCTAAANCAATGCTAAACCCTAAACCATAGAAAAACCCTAAACCTAAACACTAAACCTTACACCCTAAATGACCCAAAAAAAAAACCTAGGAGACCTTAAATGTTAAACACAAACCCTAAGAAACCCAAACCCTAAACCTTAGGGATAAACCCCCAACCCCCAACCCTAAGCCTTATGAAACAATAAGAAGCCCTATATCCTAAGAAATCCTAAATCCTAAGAAAATCTAAACACTAAAAAGCTTTAAATGCTAAACACTAAACCTTACATGACCCAAAAAAACCAAGGAGACCTTAAATGTTAAACTCAAATCCTACGAAACTTAAACCCTAAACCTTAGGGATAAACCCCCAACCCTAAGCCTTATGACTATCTAAGATGCCCTAAATCCTAAGAAATCCTAAGAAATCCTAAATCCAAAGAAAAGCTAAACTCTAAAAACTATGAAAACCAAAACACTAAACCCTACATGACCCAAAAAACCTAGGAGACCTAAATGTTAAACTCAAATCCTAAGAACTTAAACCCTAAACCTTAGGAATAATCCCCCAACCCTAAGCCTTATGAAACTCTACGAAAGCCCTAAACCCTATGAAATCCTAAATCCTAAGAAAAGCTAAACACTAAAAACCTTTAAAACCCTAAAACTAAAAAACCCGAAAACAAATCTTAAAAACCCTAAAAAAATTCCTTAATCTAAAACCCCAAGTCCTATTTCCTTAAAGCTCATATATCGTAAAAACAATAATGATCCTAAAAAATCTTTAACAATCCTAAATTGTAAAAAACTCTTGACTGATTTTTTTTTTTAGAAAAACTCAAGCTCTAAACCCTTAACTAAAAACCCTTAACCAAAAACCTAAACTCTTCTTAATCATGTTAAGATTATATCATTGTTCAGTATGCTCTATTCAGTTGTATATATTTGTTCAGCTTTATCATGTCATGCATGCTCAGAATCGTTCAACTATTGATACATAGTCTACGCTATATCTTCTCTCGATGTAGGTTCAGGTCCTTAACATTAAGAACACGCGGAGATCGGTCCCGATTCGTATTCAGCAATATCAGTGGTGAGTCTTCGTTTTTCGAGGACGATTTACATGTTTTATATTCAGTCTTTCATTTTAGTTTTAGTTTTGCTAGAGATAGCTGGGGGCATGTCCCAGCATCTCTAGTCAGTTAGAGGCTTTTATTCATACACTGTTTTTGTCACTCCCCGAGGTTACCCA
>NW_026028537.1:0-792 GCF_019186545.1 Solanum stenotomum | reverse complement strand
TACCTCTTGCATCAGCGGGTGACTACTGCTGAACAACAACGTTAATTGTTTAAATTATTGCCTTTTGATTTCACTATTGTCTATAAGTCAGGAAGTGAAAACAAAGGCGCTGATGCCTTATCTCGTCGCCCTCAACATGCTGATTTTTTATCTTTGGTGATGCCTATCCCATTAGATTTCAGTGATTTGACAGAAGCAATTGAAGCTGATCCATATACTAAGCAGATTCAAGATCAACTCTCTTCTGATCCGTCGATTCATCCTGATTTCTCGTTGTCTGCTAACCATCTTTACTACAAATCTCGGCTGATTATTCCTGATTATCCTGAACTCAAAGCTAAGATTTTAGCAGAGTCACATGATTCTCCAACAGGAGGGCACGGAGGTTACTTGAAAACTCTCAAAAGGGTATCTGCAAATTTTTTCTGGCCTTGTTTGAAGTATGATGTTAAGTCCTTTGTCCAGAATTGTTTGATATGCCAGCAACATAAATATGAAACATTAGCTCCAGCTGGTCTCTTACAACCTTTGCCCATTCCTAACAGAGTTTGGGAGGATATCTCCCTTGATTTCATTGTTGGGCTTCCTCCTTCTAATGGCTTTGATACTATTCTTGTGGTGGTTGACAGGTTTAGCAAATACAGCCATTTTCTTGCTTTATCTCATCCCTTTACTGCTAAAACAGTGGCTGGGGTTTTCTGTAAGGAAATTGTCAAGTTGCATGGTTTACCGCGCTCCATTCTTTCAGATCGTGATGTTGTCTTTGTTTTATTTAAAAATATATAAAGGGAA
>NW_026028536.1:0-868 GCF_019186545.1 Solanum stenotomum | reverse complement strand
CAGAGCTAAAAGGAGACGATGGGAACCTCCTTAAAACCCATAATGTTTGTTTAAATACAGCTGCAGGTACAAGCAAACAAGTTAGCGATAAACAACATAAAAATGTGAACTTAAACCAGCTATTCGAAAAATCATTTACCCAAAGGACACCTAGACATATGTCCATAGAACCACAAACATCTACATACGCAGATAGTTTGCAAAACCAAAATGAGAAAAAGATATATAACTACATCACACGAACCTATATAAAAAATATACACAAAATCCAAACTTATTTAAACCTTAACCCCAGATCAACTACAAAAGAACCAAACCAGGATTATTTGACACAAAGTTACAAGGATATAACAAGTTAATTGCACAGCCAAAAACTAACGCTAATTTAGTAAGAACATGTTACAACTACGGACTGTTAAATACAGTATACACATACATCGGAGAAGAAGTTAGTGGAATGCCAGAACTACACAAGGCATTCGTCACATACAAAAGAGTTACAAAAGGAAATTTATTTTATATAAAATTCTATATAGCACCAGCGGAGATATTATACGAGGAAATAAACCTCCAATACAGGTTATCAAGATAGGACTAACTAAAGATATGATTATACCCAAGGACATCGGACAACAAGAAGAGATATGCAAAATAGAGATACCAAGTTTTTATGCTAACAAAAGAATAATTGGTATATTAACTATCATGCAGGAGCTAGCAAATAATTATTTAAACAGAAACGCTATATGGAGCTACTATGCAAGAGATCAGCTAATGATTTATTCCAATTCAAGGGAGCTAAGGAAAGCAGATATGGATGAAGTCCAGAGATGAATTTTGTCATTACTTAAGCCTGAAGAACGACCTA
>NW_026028535.1:0-1020 GCF_019186545.1 Solanum stenotomum | reverse complement strand
TTTTCAATAACATTTTTAGCTAATAAATGATGCTTAAGTTTTCAAAATTCAAATTTCAATTTCAAACTTCAAATTTCAAATTCAACTTTCAAATTTCAAACTTCAATTTTCAATTTTCAAATTTGAGAAGTTCAAATTTGTATTTTAAATATTTTAAAGTAATTTAAACTTGAAATTTTGATTTTTAAATTAAGTATTTTAAAGTTAGTTTAGTATATATGTAAATATGTATGAATATATTAAAATTAAAATGCAAGACAATAGTTATATAAAAAAGACTTAATAAAGCCTTCAAATTTATTCAATAAAATCTAATTGCAACTTAGAACTTAGAAGTTATAATTTACAAATATTAGTGAAGTAACTAATCTACGCAGCCACCTTCTAGGAAGGGTTCTGTTTCAATAAGTTCTCATATGTAAAACTAATATTTGTTACAAATATTAGATGAGTAACTAATTTACGCAGCCACCTTCTAGGGAGGGTTCTGTTTCAATTAGTTCTCGGATGTAATCTAATATTTGTATTTTCCTTTAAAATCCAATTCTAATTGTCGCATCATATCGACGGTAACATCCTCCGGTGTTGGCAAACTTGCTAGAAACTCTTGTGACTCTAATTCATCATCACTAGATCCAAGTACCGCATTAATCCAAGCTTCTTGTTTGGAACTTAACTTTGGCAAATTATAATTTCTCCTCTCGGCGTTGACCCAATCTCTAAAAAAAACTGATATTTCCAAACTGTCTTCCGCCAATGAATGTCTATGATCGCCAAGTTGAAACCTTGCCGCACTAAAAGCAGCCTCTGATGCAACTGATGAAGCTTGAATAGCTAGAACATCACGAACCATTTTGCTCAAAATTGGAAATGCAACGCTCCGCCTCCTCCACCATGCTAATAATTCTTCATTGCCATCTTCGTCTTCCACTGTTTCTAAAGATTGATTAAGATATTCTTCAAAATCATCACGGTTAGTAGAATTAAGACTAAGAAAATCTCGCATATAACTTGAAATTC
>NW_026028534.1:0-1408 GCF_019186545.1 Solanum stenotomum | reverse complement strand
TATGAAACTATTTCTTGTATTTCGATTCTATCCTTGTCTATTGTTGTGTTGCACCCCGCATACTTAGTGCATTCTAAGTACTAACGCATATTTTGCCTACATGATGTCACCATGTAGGGACCGGAGCTTCTCTTGATACTTCTCTCCATTCACGTGGCTAGTACGGTGCTTATCCGAGTTTGTTGGTGAGTCCTCAATGATTCAAGGGCTATGTTATGTTTCCTACTCCTATATTTTGAGACTTTAGCTTGCAATTGTATTTTGACTATGAGGGGAGCCGGTAGTATGTCATGGCCCCCGTCCTATCTATGTATGTAGAGGTGTGCGTTGGACAAGAATTTTGTAAATGAGCTTGACTCTTGTTCTATGATGTCATTTTGAAATGGTTTGCCCTTAGTCCCTATTTCCCGTTAATTAATGTTGAATGTGCTTCCGCGACCGATGAAGTGTGATGACAAGTTTGAGAGGCTTGTTTGGGGTTCCTTCGGGTTCAGAGCACTAGGTTGTTAAATCCTTGGAGTCCAACACACCGCGTTGAGTAGAGTCCTAATCATGGTTGTGAAGCGCGCGACGACTATGAATGGGAGGCTACAAAATATTTTAGGAAAGGTTTCCCTTCTTCATGTTCTATGTCGTGCTTAGAGTGCGATAAGGTGATTCCTCCCTAACGCTTGTTCTTTGGATTGCTAGATCATTATGCCAAACATGAGGGGAATACGGGCGCGATCACTGGAAGAGCCACCCACCAATGGTGAGCTCCGTGATGCATTCACTATGCTTGCACAAGTGGTAGCTAACCAAGTGCAACAAGGAGCCCAAGCTCCTCGAACTACCACCCCGCGGGAAAGGGTGAGAGATTTCATGAGGATGAACTCTCCGGTCTTCCATGGTTCAAAGTTTGATGAGGACCCGCAAGAGTTCATCGATGAGGTATGCAAAATCTTGACCATTATGGATGTTGGTGCTTGTGAGAAGGCGGAATTGGCGGCCTACCAACTCAAGGGGGTTGCTCAAATTTGGTTTGATCAATGGAAATGTGAGAAAGGTAATGGCTATGTGGTGTTGTGGGAGGAGTTTAAACTTGCTTTCCTTAATAGGTTCTTCCCTCTTAAGCTTAGGGAGGCAAAGTTGGTGGAGTTCATGAACTTGAAGCAAGGAGCTATGAGTGTGAGGGAGTATGCCCTCAAATTTGTCCAACTATCCAAGTATGCACCTCACTAGGTGGCCGACTCTAGGTCGAGGATGAACAAATTTGTGATGGGTGTATCCGACTTGGTTAGTGAAGAGTGTCGGTCCGCTATGCTGATTAGAGATATGGATTTGTCTTGGTTGATGACTTATGCCTAGCAAATGGAGGAGGAGAAATTGAGGAAGAGAAGAGGGCACGAGGCTAAGAGGGCCCGATTGG
>NW_026028533.1:0-688 GCF_019186545.1 Solanum stenotomum | reverse complement strand
AGTGATAGCTTAAGAAGAAGAAGAAGAAATCAGAATAAAGAAAAATGAAAAAGCTTTAAAGAAATTGGGACCACCAATAAAAAGATTTAAAAAAAAGAAAAATGAAATAATTAATATATTAAAAATTATAATACATAATTACATGACCAATAAAATAGTGTCATGTGTTGAAATTCGTCATTTTAACATATAATTTTTTCTTCTCACGCACCTTAAGGATGGTGAAGACACTCTCTTTGTCATGTCACGTTCTAATGGGTATTAATATCACTTTGAACAAGATTAGGTGTATGATACACGGTGGTAAAGTGGGACAAGCCTAAATGGTCATGTTTTAAGTTAAATACAGATGACAGCAAGACGCAAAATAGTCCAGCAGGGACAAGAGGTATTTGTAGAGGTTATCATGGAAATATTGTCATGGCTTTCTCATCTTTCTTGGGTAATGACAGTAGCAATACAGCTGAAGCCAATACTGCTCTTTATGGGCTGAAATGGTGTGTTCAAAATGGTATTAATAACCTTATCGTGGAAGGAGATTCTATGTTAATTATCGACATGATAAAAGGCAAAGTTCTTCCACTTTGGCACTTGAAAGATACTATCACCGAAGCTCAAAAGTTGGCGCAAAAGATCAATTGTCAGTTCCAACATTGCTATTGTAACGACCTGGAAAATGATAGAGTGA
>NW_026028532.1:0-627 GCF_019186545.1 Solanum stenotomum | reverse complement strand
CAAATCCTAAGATACCCTAATTCAAACCAGCTAACCCTAACATTAAAATTTTCAATTCACAAGCAACAAACACAAACTAACAATCAAACAATCCCTAATTCAAACTAACAATCAAAAACCCTAAATCATTCACTTACTAACTAACAATCAATCAAACTAACAATCAATAAAACTAAGTATATTAGTACTCTAATTTTGAGATACTTCAACTAAATAGAAACAAAAGTAATCTTTTATGGAGGTTCTAAAAATTCACCTTGAGTAAGAAGGTCAGGGATATTGGCGCGAACTGAGAAAACTGACATGGAGGCGGCGCCGGTCGGGATGGAGGTGGCGACCTCCTGCTGGGCGCGACCAGCAGCTGCGCGCGACCTTCCTCTACCTCTGCAGCTGCGCGAGCTTCCTCTGCTGCTGCGATGGTGGTGTGGCGCCGGTCGGGGAGGATGGGAATGGACGCCGATGGGGTGGGTTGGGGGTGGGGCGGGGGTGAGGAGTGAGTGAGGTTTTGAAACTAGTTTAATTTACCGTAGGAGTTAGGAGTTAGGAGTTAGACTTAATATTATCCTTCTTTTTTTAAGAGAATTGTTTAATTTACCGATCACAGAATATCGGTATTTTTAAAAATAA
>NW_026028531.1:0-407 GCF_019186545.1 Solanum stenotomum | reverse complement strand
AGTAGGTGCCATCATGACTTGATAAATCGGGTTGTGACATTCTAGGTATTGAGGTTGCTCAGTCCAGATCAGGCATTGTTATTTCTCAACGCAAGTATGCCTAAGACATTCTTGAGGATACATGAATGATGGGATGTAGACCTATTGACACTCATATGGATCCCAATGTTAAACTCCTTCCAGGACAGGGGGAGCCACTTAGTAATCATGAAAGGTATAGACGGCTTGTTGGAAAGTTAAATTATCTCACAGGGACTAGACCTGACATCTCTTTTTCTGTGAGTGTTGTAAGTCAATTTATGACTTCCCCTTGTAATAGTCATTGGGAAGCAGTTGTTCGTATTCTGCGATATATAAAGTTAGCTCCCGGTAAAGGATTACTCTTTGAGGATCAAGGCCATGAGCAT
>NW_026028530.1:0-408 GCF_019186545.1 Solanum stenotomum | reverse complement strand
CAAAGTCTATTTCCCTTTCGGGATGAACCCCAGGAAAATCTTCTGGGAACACTTCTGGAAACTCATTAACCACTGGAACTAACTCAAGAGTTGGGGTTTCAGAACTAGAATCCTTAACCTGAACTAGATGATAGAGATAACCCTTAGAGATCATCTTTCTGGCCTTAAGGTAAGAAATGAATTGACCCATAGGTGCTAAGCTACTACCCTTCCATTCTAGGATTGGTTCGTCTGGAAATTGAAAACGAACAATCCTAGTTCTACAATCGACTGAGGCATAACAAGAATGTAACCAATCCATGCCTAGAATGACATCGAAGTCTACCATTTCTAACTCTACAAGATCTGCTGAGGTGACTTTCTGAGAGACTGTGATAGAACAATTTCTGTATACCCGTCTAGCTATAA
>NW_026028529.1:0-377 GCF_019186545.1 Solanum stenotomum | reverse complement strand
ATTTAGGTTCTTGAGGACATGTTGCGGGCTTGTGTTATCGATTTTGGAGGTCAGTGGGACCAGTTCTTGCCTTTGGCAGAGTTTGCGTATAACAACAGCTACCACTCCAGTATTCAGATGGCCCCATTCGAGGCATTATATGGTAGGCGTTGTCGCTCTCCAGTTGGTTGGTTTGAGTCTACAGAGCCTAGGCCGCGTGGTACAGATTTGCTTCAGGAGGCCCTGGATCAGGTGAGGGTGATTCAGGATAGGCTCAGGACGGCTCAGAGTAGGCACCAGAGTTATGCGGATCGGAGGCGCCGGCCTTTGAGATTCTCTGTTGGTGATCGGGTATTCCTCCGTGTGTCGCCACTGTTCGGTCGCCTGGTCGTTCGTTT
>NW_026028528.1:0-269 GCF_019186545.1 Solanum stenotomum | reverse complement strand
GATTCCCAGTCAAGTGAAGTTAGTTTCCTAGTCAAGTGAAGTTAGTTTCCAAGTCAAGTGAAGTTAGAAGTTAAGCTTAGAGAAGTTAAGTAAGTCAAAGCAAGTCTTCAAACTTTTCAAGAGTCTTCATTGAACGTTTTAACTTCATTCTAAGGCTCAAGTTCCAAGTTAGTATAGAGTTCCAAGTTAAATATAGAGTTTCAAGTCGAGTGAAAAGTATTGAGTTTCAAGTCAAGTCAATAGTTAAGAGTTTCACGTTAAGTTAAGAG
>NW_026028527.1:0-420 GCF_019186545.1 Solanum stenotomum | reverse complement strand
GCCTCTATTGCTCAGATACCTATATAGAACATCCGGTTAGAGTTTCGGCCTCTTATACTTGTTACTTGTGATTGGTTACTTGGGTATTTCTTGTGAGCATCCGGTTCGAGGTCCGGCCTCCGTACTGTCAGATTCTACTAATTAGGTTGAGGTTCTGGTTCGATGTTTTTCATTCTTGGGTTCGTATATGCAATTCTTTTTAGTTATAGTTATTCTGTGTACTCGTCGGGCTTATGGGGGTCCGTTCGGGTTTTTATTTAACTTGCGCACGAGTGTACCTTCTGGGCTTATGGGGGTCCAGTTAGGTGTAGTTAGCTTATAGATTACTTTAGTTAGTTCTTTATACACTCGTGTGCATTCCATTGTTACTTAGATTTCCGCTCTTGACCCTTGGTTTGTATTATTCCTTCTTTTCATATT
>NW_026028526.1:0-441 GCF_019186545.1 Solanum stenotomum | reverse complement strand
GGAGTAGAGCTTCCTTGGATGCTATCAGGGAGCCTTAAGTCTAGACCCCAAGGGTGCCAAGTTCCCAAAATTCTGCCAAAAATGTGTCACCCACAGAGCGGACGTACGCTCCGTAGGATGGTCCACGTTCCGTGGGAGTTAATCGGGGGTCTAGAAGGCAACTTAGTAGCTTCAGGGTCAATATACGCCCCACCAGTACGGAGTGTGAACTGACCTACGCCCTGTAGGCGGTGGCTGTAGGTCACACCTGCGAGCTATCCAAAAACTGCCAAAGGTAAGTTTTCCTAATTAATTCCTAATTTAATGATCTTAGTGTAGGGTCGTTTTACACTGATTTAATAGACCTATATAAACTATTTTATATCATTAAACACCTCATTCATTCATTATAACCCAAGACCTCAAAACAAAACTGATGAGGGTTCCAATTGGGGATGAAAC
>NW_026028525.1:0-313 GCF_019186545.1 Solanum stenotomum | reverse complement strand
TGCGCGTGCCGATTTTCTCAGAAACGCGATTTACTGATTCTTACGCGCGAGCGGAAATATGATAAAAAAAATAAATGGAAATTCAGTCAAGGGCGATGGGTTCCTCATATAGATCTCGAAAAAATACGAGGTTTCAAAAAAGAGATTGCGTCAAACGGACGTTCGAGCCGAAAGTTACGGCCGTTTGAAATTCAGCATCTTAAAGGTGGAAGGTGACCTTGAATTTAGNCCTTGAATTTAGGAAACTTCAAACGGCCATAACTCGGGCCTCGGGTGTCCGTTTCTGGCGATGTTTTTTTTGAATCCGCGTATT
>NW_026028524.1:0-777 GCF_019186545.1 Solanum stenotomum | reverse complement strand
ACATGGACCATGTATCACTGCCGAAACCGGATCCCATCGGCATCCAAATCGCTAGTCGGAGCTAGTCCATCTCATATATCTCTAGCCGGAGCTAGTCTCAACTGTGTCTCATATCCATCTATCCTCATATCAATGTGTCAGAACTCATGCAACAAATAGTTCACACATGGGATGAATAATGAATATGCACATGTCATCAATCACAATCGTATCATGATCACATCATAGTATTACACATTATCTGTCTCAATCACAACCATATCATAGTATTACACATCACCTGTCTCAATCGCAACCATATCACGACCACATCATATCATTACACATCACCTGTCTTAATCACAATGTCTGTATCAATCATAGCCTACTCATGCTCTTCTATCCCCTCAATATTAGTTATCACATGACTTATTCAACAAATTCAAGTCACATATAACATATTTAACTCGTTTTATTCCCCATCTTTCATTTACAACAATTTCAATCAACAAATAAAACCCATCCTCAATCCCCATTACTCCCCAACACAATTAGGAAATTAGTCATGCGTAGTCTAAGAGTTTTACAAAGTTTGGAAGTCATTTGCCTTAAAACAAACTCCAAAAGTTACTCGACTTGAGCCTTTCCTTTCCGAGTATAATTCGGATCACGATAATCTATTCAAACAATTATTCACAATCACAATTCGAGTCCAATGACACCAAAATCAAGAAATTTAGGGAAAAAGGGCAAAACGGTCCAAAAGTCTTATATCGGAAAACGATACCCAAATCTGGA
>NW_026028523.1:0-366 GCF_019186545.1 Solanum stenotomum | reverse complement strand
GAGAACTCGAATGGTGACTATACCCGATCCTTACCTCCAAGTCTGGTGGAAATTCATGAACAAGGACGATAAAAAGAAAGTGCAAAGACACATAGGCCATCTCCCGTCATTAATGGAAATGGTGGCTTACCCCGACTTGATTGGAACGATGGTGAAATTTTGGGACAGCAACAACATGGTCTTTCGGTTTGGGGAAGTAGAGTTGACTCCGACTATAGATGAAATCCTTGCCAGTTACGAGAGTGTCGGGATGTGCAACAAGAGGAAACATCAACCCGATACTGATCTTCTCTTTCCAAAAGTATGGGATTTTTCTGAAATCAGAGAAAAATTGTCAATTGTCAAAGCTGAATGGATGGACAGGCT
>NW_026028522.1:0-391 GCF_019186545.1 Solanum stenotomum | reverse complement strand
TCTAAAATAGGTTTTTTTTTTTTTTTTTAGAGTTTTTAGGGTTTGGGGTTTAGTATCTTGGGTATTAGGATTTATAAGGATTTATAGTTTAGAGTTTCCTAGGCTTTACAATTTAGTGTTTCTGCGGGATTTTTAGCATATGTTCTATTTCTTGGTTTTGGTCTTAGGGTTTTAGGTTTAAACATTTTGATTGACTTTTTTTCAGGTTTATAAGGGCTTATGATTTTTTTAAGGGTTTTTTTAGGTTTAGAGTTTTGTAAGGTTTTAAGGGTTTTTTTTTTATGGTTTCTTTATGTTTAGGGTTAAGGCCAAAGGTTTAGGGTTAAGGGTTTAGGCCCTTAGGTACTATGGTTTATGGTTTGGGGTTTAGGATTTCGGGTTTTAGGTTATG
>NW_026028521.1:0-626 GCF_019186545.1 Solanum stenotomum | reverse complement strand
TAATTTTAAATACTTAATATATATTACTTCGTTTGTCTCAATGTATGTAGTATAGATAAAATTTCAAGAGTCAATCAAATGTTGTTCATTGTTAAAATTTACAATACATTTTACGTAGTTTTCAATAATTTCACATTAAATAATACATATTACTACTTTTGTCTCATTTTATGTGACATTGATAGATTAATTTTAAGAATCAGTCAATTTTTTTTTGTGTTTTTTTAATAAATATTTTAAGTTGTCAATTATCACGATTTATTATATTTTATACATAATTTGTAACGATAGATTAATTTCAAGAATCAATAGAATTTTTTTTATATGTATTTATTTTTGAAATATTCTATGTTGTCAATTATCATGATTTATAGTATTTTTACGATAGATTCACTTCAAGAATCAGTGAAATTTTTTGTATTTTTTCAAAAAATAATTTATGTTATCAATTATCATGATTTATAGTATTTATACACAATTTTTAAATATAAAAAACACACAAAAAAAGACAAATAAATTAAAATGGACCCAATATATGTGATTTTTGTTGTCTCAATTTATGTGACACAAATAAAATTTGGAGAGATCCAAATTTTCATTTTTTAAAAAAATGTTTTAAGTTATTA
>NW_026028520.1:0-1607 GCF_019186545.1 Solanum stenotomum | reverse complement strand
ATTGTAATTCATTAAAAAATCCGACCTCTTGAGGTCGGAATTTTTTCTCAATTAAATATTTCATAAAACTGACTTCCGAATGTCGGTAAAAATTAAATAGTATGTAATTAAAATACCGACCTCATGAGGTCGGTATTTTTATTTCGACTATTAATTAAAGCGACATCCGGAGGTCGGTATTTTTATTTCATCTAATTACTTTTAAAAGTGACATCCGGAGGTCGGTTTGCGGTTTGTGGGTAAACCAAATTCCGACCTCAAGAAGTCGGAATTTTTCCAGAAAATGAATTGCAATAAAAACCGACCTCTTGATGTCGGTATTATTTTCTATTTTGATTTAATTTTATTTAAATCNCAAATTCCGACCTCAAGAAGTCGGAATTTTTCCCAGAAAATGAATTACAATAAAAACCGACCTCTTGATGTCGGTATTATTTTCTATTTTGATTTAATTTTATTTAAATCGTTTTCCGGAGGACCATTTTGTGTTCTTAAAATTTAATGTGATATATATATATAATTTAACTACACATCAACAGAATTTTAATTTAATAAATTTACATATATATATATGTATATATACATAGATGTATATATATGTATGTATACATATACATATATTATATGTTGATGTGTAGTTAAATTATTTATGTTTAATTAATAAAATCAACCTCAAGAGGTGAGTTTATATTAAAATAATTATATATATATATATAATTTAACTACACATCAACAGAAGTTTAACACTTGTCCAGGAAGAAATAATAGTAGAACGAGAAACTCCCAACTTGTAGAAGATTTCCAAGAAACCCTGATAAATGTAGATGAATACATGTCAGATAATGAAAGTATATATTCAGTAATAAGTATAGATGCTTTAGAAGGAAGACAACACGACTCGTCTGATTCAGAAGAAGAAACTTTAATAAATGAGATAGGATTAGAAAAATTGGACATCAAAGATTTTACATTTGTCAATATACATTGCGATCACCAATTTTCAAAAGGGAAAGGTTTAGATAGCCAAAAATGTTTTAATTACACAGGATATCCCAGTAAAGACAGAAGAGCTAAATGTACGAATTGCTATATAGAAGGATGCCTCATGTGCATCAATAAAATATTTAACATTAAAGTTATAGACCAGACCATAAGCATAAAAGAAAAAACATTAATGTTCCTAGAAAAAAGGATTGATAGTTTAGAAGACAGAATAAATAAATTAGAAAAAGGAAAAGAAAAAGTAGAAGAAGAGGTAGAAGAAAAAGAAGAAATTGAGCTCTTAAATGAAAAAGAGGAATACAAATCGTTTGAAGGATTAATTTGTAATGCAGACAAAAAGATCAATACTATCAAAATATTAACAAGAATAAGAATTCAAAACTATGAAATAGAAACTTTAGCTCTAGTAGACTCGGGATGTACAAAGAGTATAATAAATAGAAATATCCTGCCTAAAGAAATAATAAAGGATTTTCCCGAACCACAAAGCGCCATGCAAATGGACGGATCTTCAAATATATACAAACATTATGTTAGTAATGCTTAAATAAGTTTTTTAAACACATGTGCAGACTTTTATAAACCTACTTATAAATTAGAAAAAA
>NW_026028519.1:0-233 GCF_019186545.1 Solanum stenotomum | reverse complement strand
AATACTGAATACTGAGCTAATTGAATGCATTAACCAAATTTATAACATGTTGGGACTGAATACTGATTGTACTGAAATAATGCAATAGAGTCTGACTGAACTGTGGGAGCTACTAATAACCGACATAAAACCACATGAGCTAAATGTGGAGTCTGATGTATACGCCCCATCGAGAGGACCCACTATACCCTGCCAGAGGTATAAAGGCATACTAGCGTGATCACTAAACTGAT
>NW_026028518.1:4250-5383 GCF_019186545.1 Solanum stenotomum | reverse complement strand
GTTGGGGCCAGTGGCGAACCCAGGATTTTCGTTCAGGGGTTCTAAAAATAAAAGTATAAACGTGTAAATAAGCCTATAAAAATGGAAACCTTGAATTCTTTTGGGTTTAAAACCAAACTTTTAGCACATTTTTTAAAGTAAAAAAAAACTAAAAAAAACTTGAAAAACAGAACTGAAAATTTAAAAAATAAACTAAAAAAAAACTGAAACTGAATAAGTAAAAAATAAAACGCTATCACTGGGATTTGAACCAGTGAGGTATAGCTTAATTTCAGGGTACTTGCCACTACGCCATCAATTTCTCTTTGTTATTGAAGGGGTTCAAAATATTTATATCTACAGAAATACAGAAAATTTACTTATATATACCGTGTAATTTTTTTTCGAGGGGGTTCGGGTGAACACCCTGGATACCACGTGGGTCTGCCCCTGGTTGGGGCCTTGTGTTACCCTGCTCCTCTGTCATCAGAGTCACTTTATGTCCTTGTTTTGATCAACAACTATGTTGTTTTGTGGTGGTTTAGTTTCTACTATTGGCACTTGTGTTTATGCATCTTGTGCAAATTATTCACACACACAAAAGCTAACAAATTCTTGTATAAGAGAACTCACAAATTGAAGGATATGATAGAATCTCACTTCTGAGTGGCACTTCAAATAAGAATTTAACTTGTATACACCGGCAATAGAAACAAATCTTACCTTATCTCTGTATTTTACTAGCAATTAGTACACGATATTGATCAATCAAATAATAATTGTAGGAAACTAATGATTACACAAATCAAAGAGTAATTGTAGGCAAATCAAAGAGGAATTTTAAACTAAAACTTCACTTTTAGTCTTAAGTTCACAGCTCAAAACAGTCTTTTCGTGGAGTATTTTTTTTTTGTGAAAATTACAAAAATATACTCCTTAAGACTTTTATTAACAAAATATCAATATATTTATATTTAATTACAAACTAAGTTTTTAAATTACATACATAACAAACATTTAATTTTTGTATTTAATTTAATTTTGTTTTACAGATTTTTCTCTCTCATACTATTAATATTTTGTGCCTTTTATATGGAGTATAATTAGGATATTAATATTTATCAAATATTCTCTCTCCTAAACAGTTTCAAACT
>NW_026028518.1:0-3506 GCF_019186545.1 Solanum stenotomum | reverse complement strand
CGTTCAATAGTTTTAACTTTTTTCGAAAAAGTATATTAAATAATGTACATTGTAGATTAAGTTTGGTGTACAATTATTTTTAATCACAATGAATAACTTACACCAACAAATAATTAAATTGCACATGAAGTAAAAATTCATGATTATAACATTTAATATTTGTTATATATTTCAACTATATGTTGCCTTACACCATAATATTATCAACTATCTATCAATATTTATCATCGAATTAATAAATAATTATACCAATATATATATGAAAAAATCACTAGTATTAGTAAAAATTCCATTCATAAAAAAATAAAATTAATTACAAAGTATTGTATCTATTTGGTAAACGTCTTTTTGGTGTTTGTGTCATATATCACTCCTTCAATCTTGAAATCCACATACATTCCTGCGATACATTTCGATAAATAGTTAGGCACATACTAACCTACAAGAATGTATAACATCATAATACAACCACTTATTTATAATTTTTTAAATTACAAATTAATTAGAAATGATATATAATATGGTGACGCTTTGGTGTACAGTATGGTAACATTTTGGTGTATAATATGGTGATGTTTTGGTGTACAGTTCAATCTAATATATAATATATGATGTACACCAATATATACACCACAAACTAACCAAGAAATTACCATTTTCAACTTAATTAAAAAAAAAATGCACATGATAGTTTAACATTGCTATCTTGAACAATATTGTACATTATGATTAAATTTTGGTGTATAGTGCACTATAGTACGAAATACATAAACTAGACCAAGATATACACCATAATTTAACCCAAAATTTTTCAATCATTTTATATAATCAAATTAATTCAAATTTGTGTGTCAAACAATATACGAAGCATTCATTCAAGCAATATTTTTCATAGTTAACATATCTATTTACACAAAAAATCAAGCAAGAAAAACAACAACAAAAAACTTAAAACAATAAAAAAAAATGAACTATATATTTTAGCAATCAAACTAAAAAAATAATAATTAAAAAACTAATACATACTTGTTACACTCCATATTTAAGATCCCATCCAAAAAACACCAATCAATAAAGCTATAGCAATATATGTTTATAAAAACGTTTAATCAATAAAATCAATAAAATACTTCAAAACAATCCAACTTATATTTGTGTATTATAGTGGTATAATTTATGATANAACTTAGTCTTGTGTGTTTTGAAATACTCTCATATTCAAAAAGCAGAAACTTTTGAACTTCCAATATGAGTATTTTTATGAGGAACCAAAGCCAGATAATATACCTTTCACAAGGTTCCTAGTTTGTCTTGACCGTGGAATTATTATTGCGTTGGGGCCAGTGGCGAACCCAGGATTTTCGTTCAGGGGTTCTAAAAATAAAAGTATAAACGTGTAAATAAGCCTATAAAAATGGAAACCTTGAATTCTTTTGGGTTTAAAACCAAACTTTTAGCACATTTTTTAAAGTAAAAAAAAACTAAAAAAAACTTGAAAAACAGAACTGAAAATTTAAAAAATAAACTAAAAAAAAACTGAAACTGAATAAGTAAAAAATAAAACGCTATCACTGGGATTTGAACCAGTGAGGTATAGCTTAATTTCAGGGTACTTGCCACTACGCCATCAATTTCTCTTTGTTATTGAAGGGGTTCAAAATATTTATATCTACAGAAATACAGAAAATTTACTTATATATACCGTGTAATTTTTTTTTGAGGGGGTTCGGGTGAACACCCTGGATACCACGTGGGTCTGCCCCTGGTTGGGGCCTTGTGTTACCCTGCTCCTCTGTCATCAGAGTCACTTTATGTCCTTGTTTTGATCAACAACTATGTTGTTTTGTGGTGGTTTAGTTTCTACTATTGGCACTTGTGTTTATGCATCTTGTGCAAATTATTCACACACACAAAAGCTAACAAATTCTAGTATAAGAGAACTCACAAATTGAAGGAAATGATAGAATCTCACTTCTGAGTGGCACTTCAAATAAGAATTTAACTTGTATACACCGGCAATAGAAACAAATCTTACCTTATCTCTGTATTTTACTAGCAATTAGTACACGATATTGATCAATCAAATAATAATTGTAGGAAACTAATGATTACACAAATCAAAGAGTAATTGTAGGCAAATCAAAGAGGAATTTTAAACTAAAACTTCACTTTTAGTCTTAAGTTCACATCTCAAAACAGTCTTTTCGTGGAGTATTTTTTTTTTCAAATAACTTTGGTCAAAGGCTTACCTTTTCCAAGACAATAATTTATGAATTGCTTATTTCTGCGTTTGTCCAAATTTTCAGAAAAAAACTGAAATTATTAAAGAATTTCGACTGACACAAGTAAGAAGTAATTACTCAAAATCACTTTAATACCATGTTCTAAAATTGTTGTTGAATCAAAATCAATCTGAATATGTAATTATAAGGAAATTACTGATACAAATACAAAGTCTCTTGGCAAAAACAGTTGGTTTCACGTGAATCTATGGATTATAATATCGATATGCCTCTAATTGTTACCTCTATCATAAGCATCATACTCTATAGGGGTGCTAGGGCTTGATTAATAAGATATCAAAGAGACCTGACAAAACGTAATAGCCTACTACTAGGCTCACCCCACTTCTTCAAGATCCGCCCCTTCTTTCAAAAATCAACAAACAATGGTATAGGTATTAGGTCATGTTCGCACTAACATGGACTATTCCTAGCTATCTTTGGATTCATAGACATCACTAGCTTCTGCCATCACCCCAGAATCATGGTTCACCATTCCGAGTCATCAGCAGCTTCAGCTTTGTCGTCATCATTAGCTTCAGATTTGTCGCCAACAGTAGCTTCAGATTCGTTGCTGTCGGTAGTGCCTTCACTAGTATTTTGTTCCTGGGAGAAGAGAATAGTGATGCTTCAGATTTCCAATTGAAAATACTGTACAAGGAAGTTGGTTCAATTGACGAACATAAATAAGTATCTGAATATTACTATTACTATTAAGTTAAGACAGAAAGAGCACTAGAGTTAATTAGTTATACAATTAGTGGCGCAAGACAAACCTTAGAATTGAACCTCTGTTGAATCCATTCATTCAGACCATCTACTTCCACCATGTAATGGTAGTTCACCCATTCAAGACTCGGTGTACTCACAGATACTCCCTGTTGAACAAACATCTTCATTACAGGACAGTCATCAATCCTTACTTCTCTGAGAAATGGAAATTCAAGAGCACGCTTTGTCAGAAAGAAATGCCCCACCTTAGGCAGTCCTTCAAGCTGCAGCTCTTCCCAGGGGCGGCTGTAAGGCTTGGCCAGTGAGGTGGCCTCAAAAATTTGAAGGCCCAAATTTGTTTCAATTATTATTATTATTAATTTTATTATATATGAATATAATTTATATAAATAAAATTGTTATTGTATATACTTTATTATTATTTATTTGAGAGTATTTTTTATCAATAAATTCATAAATTCTCGTACTCTTTTCACTCATTATTTGATATAT
>NW_026028517.1:0-453 GCF_019186545.1 Solanum stenotomum | reverse complement strand
CCCTCCTTTTTACTTAAAGTCTTGAATGCATAAATGTGTGAAGTCGGCAAAACTAAGAAATGGTGCCCTTTCTATAAATGCTAAAAGAGGAATTCTAGGCCAAGACTTGAATCGGCAAAACTAAGAAATGGTGCCCTTTCATAAGTCTAGCTTTCCTAAGTAAATGTAAAACCATGAAATCGGTAGACCTAATGGTGGTAGCCCTTCTCATGTGTGAAATGACGAACCTTGGATCGGTAGGCTTAAGGCACCCTTAATGAAAAATCGGTAGGCCTAAGGCACCCTTCCAGGGGGATTTAATGAGCTATCCTTAATGAACCTTGATCGGTAGATCCTTGTGGTGCCCTTCTTGGTAGATGTGCTATGGGTCGGTAGACCTAATGATGGTGCCCTCTCTAGCACATACATGTGAATGAAATTACTTCCTGGGAACTAAGGCTAAGCACCGAGTGG
>NW_026028516.1:0-2369 GCF_019186545.1 Solanum stenotomum | reverse complement strand
AGAAATATTGTAAACTCACGGTATATCAGTAACTCTGCTGCTAAGTCAACTTGTACTTTCAGTCTCGCACAACTAGGTCGAGTCTTGTTGATCGTGGCCTTATCAAGATGGATTGGCTTACCCACAATAGCTGCAATAGAAAACAATGATTCCTTTCCAAAGAAAGTAGGCAATAAATCAGGGAAGGAAATCCAAGCCATTGCCTAGTTTTCTCCTCCTCCGACTTACACTTAGAGTCATAGATTAGAGGTCGCATTTGATAGGCATACCCGTCCTTTGCCATAATTCAATAAACATTTTTGGCCATGATGTTCACAAAATCCTCCATTCTATTTAATCTTATCAAAATGTGTCTATTCCTCAAGAGCCCAATCCGACAATCCCCTTTTATACCACATTGTTTGGGAATTTGAATTCTCAATTCTTCTAGCTTAGGCCAACCATATGAATATTCCCAACTACAGCTAATTGCAGATTTTCCATGATATTCATCTTCTCCACTTCCTCCTCTGTCCAAGTAACACGAGGTATTCCATTTCTGAAAGAAACATAGTTTATAGTGATCGGTTCTAATGTGTTTCTTTTGTCAAACTACAAATTGTCACCTTTCAGTAGATCAAAATATTTAACTTTGGGATTATTCTCCTCAACATTGTTTATTGCCAACTTCACATCCTTAGTCTTCTTGTCATCTGGTCACTTGTGATAATTCGTAGTTAACTCCATAGGTATGCCAGGAAAATTAATAGGATCGGTACCTTGACTAGGGGTATTGGTTTTGGCAAACTTTGTGGGACTCTTAGGATGGTACATATGCAAAAATTGGTCAGGTGAGATTATAGAGAACTGACTTGTCACCTGATGGGACTGACCAGTGGCCGGAAATTCCATTGACGACGATCGAGGTTAACTAGGTTTAGAGAGCTGTATTTTTAAGGTTATTGTATTTTTTTTTGTTATTTTTCATTTGAATATATTTACTATAAATATTTTGATTTTGAGTGAGAAAGTAGTACGTAGTGGAGTCATATTAATGTCTAGTTTTGGTTGTTTTTTTTGTGTATTTTTTATTTGTTTTTCATTTGCTTCTTTATTATTTCTAAAATAATTAAATAAACTTCAATCAACAGAGATAAGTATTCTAATTCTAATTATGATAAAAATAAGAGTCCAAAATAACACAAACTTTAGCCACGTGCACAGTTAGTTATCTTTTTAAAAATAAAAAAGAGTTATATTAACTATGTTAACTATCTTTAAAAATATTATGTTAAATAGCATATGTAGTTTTTTTTTAAAACGTTTTAAAATTTAACTTATTTGTAATTTAATTTTTTAGTTTTAAATTTTTTTAAATTTAATTGAGAAATTTTGTGGTGCTGACGTGTGACACTCTTTACTTCTCCTATTATATATAGATAGATTTCAAATTTCACAAATTTTAATGTGTGCATATCATTTTTAAATATTTGATAAATTTATTTTTATAGTTATATTTTTATTCATGTTACTTTCCATATGTAATATGGTAAGAAATCTAATTTATTTCTATTGGGGAAGAATTTATGTGTATAAATGTCACGGTGATCCATTTTTTGTAAGTACCATTTCTTGCAATTAATTAGTTCATCAATAAATCTTATTTTATTCTAGTAATGGAGGGTAAGAAGATTGTCGGACGTCAAAAAATTCCCACGGAAAAATAAAAACGAAGATGCTCGATACGCCTTAATTTCAAAACGTCGATTGAGTTTATACAAATTGGCTGGTGAACTCGTTCAACAACACGATGTTGACATAGGAATAGTTCTTTCTTCTCCAACGAATAAGCCTTATTCATTTTTTCATCCAACTGTTGAAGCAGTTGCTCAGCGTTTTTTGAATCCAAATATAGAATTAAGCGACACTACAAAACTTGTTGCGACAAATGTTTGAAACAGTGTGAATGAAATCGAATATAAACTGGCAGAATTTAAAATTAGAGAAGATGTTGCAAGCAAGGAATCATTTATACTTGACCAAGCCAAAGAGATGAGAAAAAATGGTTGGTGGGAGGATATTAAAAAACTCAAAACTGATAAGTTAACTCAGTTTGAAGATTGACTAAACATTATTGATTATAAGATGAAATATCGTTCGCAACAATTGGAAAATGAAGTTGCCTCTAATGCTTCATAAATAGATTCATCTCTACATTAATTTTTGAAATATTACTATTTGTTCTGCTTTTGTTTTCTGTTTTTTATATTGATGTTCTAGCTATTAAATGTACTCTACAATGATATATTATAAATATTATTTCCATTAATATTGATATATTTTTTCTCATACCTGTTTGATCTTTTTTTTTAATTTATATTTTGTTATAT
>NW_026028515.1:0-461 GCF_019186545.1 Solanum stenotomum | reverse complement strand
AAAGTCAGGCTAAGGGATCGCTTGAGGGCCAGCAATGGTCTTCGAATGCCGGTCACGTTCAGGGTGTAGGCTCGAGGCATGACAATATCACTTAAGCAAATTATAGGGATTATATATATATATAAATGACTAAGCCATGAAACGTTCGATGAGGACGCTTGAGGTTGGTCACAATTCCAGTTTGTGATTATGTCTCTTGCATACATATGCTCAGCTTTGCCTATCATGATATTTGATGTCTACTTGTTATTCAATTTACTTTACATACCAGTAGATGTTTTGTATGTACTGACGTCCCTATTATTTTGGCGTTTCATTTATATCACTATAGGCTCAGGTACTCAGGACAACAAGCATTTTCAGTAGACTAGAGACTTCCAGTTTAACAGTTAGTAAGCTTCACCTCTACCTGGAGTTATCAAGTATTTAGAATCTATATTTTGCTACGTATGTACATATAT
>NW_026028514.1:0-732 GCF_019186545.1 Solanum stenotomum | reverse complement strand
TGTGCTAATCACTTCACGTATAGTAAAAACCGTTTTAATTAAAAATGGCTGATTCATATTACAGGCCGAATCAAACTGATCATTCTACTTACAGATGTCTGACAATATTGCTAGAAAGTTTTTTCTTCTTTCAACCGAGAATGTCAATTTACGAAACAATACTTGACAGGCTGAAGTAAGTTGAAAGTTTAAAGGAGAATAACTATGGGCGTGTTCAATACAAAGGAATTTTTTAGGCATAATACATATATTGGACCTTAAACTTGGCTTCAAATTTTAACTTTGACCTCCAACTTTCATAGTGCACAAACAAGCACTTTAACTATCCAACCTTTTAATAAATAAACACGCGATTTTTGGAGCCAAGAGCGTGAAATGCAAACGCTGCCACGTGTATTAGTGAGCCACTCAATGGCTGCCAACTAATTAAACACTTTACACGTGCATTTTTGAACCAAAAAAAAAAAAATTAATTAAGGGTAGAGTTGTCATTTCAGCATTTTTTTTACTGTTGTAGGCCTCAAAAATCACTCCTAACTCGCGCAAAAAACATGCACATCACGCGTTTTGCCAGGTAAGACACGCGTGTTTATTTATTAAAAGGTTGGATAGTTAAAGTGTCTGTTTGTGCACTATGAAAGTTGGAGGTCAAAGTTAAAATTTGAAGCCAAGTTTAAGGTCCAATATATGTATTATCCCAATTTTTTTTTAGAAATGTTTTTCAATTTTTTC
>NW_026028513.1:0-712 GCF_019186545.1 Solanum stenotomum | reverse complement strand
GATCAGTTTTCTATGATTAATTAATATGCATTCACTTTTTTTTAAATCATTGTTTACGGCAATTAATGTTGTTTGTTGTGAGTCAAGATTATTATTACTGTAATTAATTGGCTAAATCATTTAATTTGGAACTAGCTTATGAGTCCTTCTCTATCTTTTACTATTTTGTGCATTCAAACTATTATTCCCTTAGAGAACCAAAGTAAACGAGATGAGAAATCATCACTTATACTAACATGTTGCACTGTTTAAGAGTTTTGGATGATCAATGGACAGAATTATGAATTCGGCAAATAAGAATTCTTCAATGATCGAAAATGTTCCTTCCTCATCTGGACTCCCGTTTGGTCAGGTCAAAATTCTAGATTTTTTCTTATCTTTTTTTATAAAGTTTTCTATGTTCCATTTATATGTCCGTAAATCTAATGCATAATTTTTAGATATTTGTGTTGTTTCTAGTTTCTAGTCTAGAAAAGAAACAACAAAGAGTTTCGCTTGATTTCTAGTTGATTAATCAGATTATCTTTGCTAAAATATCCTTGCTTTTAATCAAAAGTTTTTTTTTTTGAATTCGCTAATCAGAATTCTTTGGTAACCGGAAATGATCTTGGGTTTGTTCCTTCTTCATCTGGACTCCACCTTGGCTAGGTCATATTAAAAATATTTTTTAAAAAGATTTTTTTAGGCATTTAAGGAGGTCTGATATCTAGCC
>NW_026028512.1:0-277 GCF_019186545.1 Solanum stenotomum | reverse complement strand
TTGATGCTAGCACCAAGATCACACAATGCATTAGCAAAGTGTAATAACCCTATAGTACATGGAATCGTGAAAGCACCAGGGTCTTCCTTCTTCTGCACCAGAGATCTTGTAGCAATAGCACTACAATGCTGCAATCTATCATCGTCTTCAAAACTCACAGACCTTTTCTTTGTCACCATATCTTTCATGAATTTTGCATATCCAGGCATTTGCTCCAAGGCTTCTATCAAAGGGACATTGATAGAAATCTGCTTCAACATAGTGATAAATCTGCGAT
>NW_026028511.1:0-265 GCF_019186545.1 Solanum stenotomum | reverse complement strand
TTCAAAATGAATCACGAGGGACCTTTCGATAATTTAAGAGTTGGTTGTGTTTGTTGGTGTCTGCAGGCCTCGCTTTTTCGAAGAAAATGCGCTTAAGAGACCTTCGTAGAAACGAAATCCTCTTTGCCTTAGCTACCTTCACAAAGGTGAAGAATTCTTCGGTTTTTTAGAGGCACTATTTTGCAGGGTTCTATTTTGCATCATTAGAGAGGGGTTTTGATGTGCAAATTTTGGGATTTCAGCCGCATTTTGCATTTTTGAGCTT
>NW_026028510.1:0-1316 GCF_019186545.1 Solanum stenotomum | reverse complement strand
TATGAACCTCCAGCAATAGTGTCAAGTATGCTTTATTGTTATCATCCTGTCCTCGATAGAAATATTCCTTCAGTGACTCATCGTCAATACGGTGATTTGGGACACTTCTTACGAAAGCAGTGAATCTGTCCCACGAGCTACTCACAGACTCTCCAGGTAATGCCACAAAATTGTTGACCCGATCTTTGTGATTGAGCTTCTTAGACACTGGATAGCACTTTGCTTTAAATACCTCTGCTAGTTGGTCCCATGTGAAAATTGAGTTATAAGGAAGCTCAGTGAACCATACTGCAGCATCACCTGTCAGTGACAGAGGGAACACTCGTAACCCAATGACGTTCATATCCAAGTCTGGTCTACCTACACAACTTTTGCAAACCACCTTGAGCTTGGCTAAGTGAGCATGTGGATCCTCCGATGGTGATCCTGAAAATAAGCCTTTTGCTGTAAGCATCTGCATTAAACTACTAGTCACCACAAATGTGTGCCCTAGAGGTAGAGGAGGTAGGACAATGGGTCCATCGGAGTCTGCTATGTCGATGTTGCCCCGATAGTTGTCATGGTGTTGTGGGTCTGGTGGACCATGCACTCTCACTGCATCTCCCAATTGATTTTCAGTTAAACCCCAGTTTTCCCCACCAACTACTCTTGGCTGCTGTAACTCAACTGCTTCATCTAGATTTCCTCCGATAGGATGAACTGGAAGTACTTGATTGTTCATTCTTCACAAAGTTCTGTTCAACTCTGGATCGTACAGAGTAAGTGGTTCGCCTTGGCTCCGTGTATTTGGCATACACTAGAGTCGGAACCTGAGAGAGACAAAAACAAAGAAAAAAAATAAAATTAGGAAATATTTGACTAACGTTCATTATTGTAGTTAAAACTAACTCTAAAACCCAGATTCCCCGGCAGCGGCGCCAAAATTTGATACGCTCAAATTACACCTCCTTTCAGAAGCATAAGCGATCGTTATCAAGTAAAGAACCCAACTTGTCGGTTGAGATCGATCCCACGAGGAAAATGGTTTAGACTTTACTTTTAACCAACAATTATATTCGATTAGTCAAATTATTTCCAGAAACAGGTAATAAAAGGGGGGGTTTGTGCTTGTGTGAAACAAATAGTAAGAACTTAAGAAGTAGTCAATAATTAAACTCAACTTTGGTTGTTATCAAGATAAGAGAAATAACTAGGGTATACGTGTTCCCCATAATCTCATAATGCAGTAATCCTAGTAATAGCAATCCTTTTCTAGTGTATTACATGCAAAGTGATAATTTAGGTATCCCTAAATCCTTGGTCCGGCATCTAGAGAA
>NW_026028509.1:0-577 GCF_019186545.1 Solanum stenotomum | reverse complement strand
AGGGGGTTTTTTATGTATTTTCCCTAAATAATATATACATTTATGCAGCATGAGATGCTACATGAATAGTCAACCAAAATAAAATTAAAGAAACTACATTAATGGATACAAAAAAGCACGGTTCCGAAAGGATTGTGATAAAACCTACAAAATTTAATATTTACCAAAAGAACTGAATGGCCTTCAGACTAACTTTTAAGTCTGACCGAACCAGACCTCTTAAGAGACCTAATGTCTGAATCGTTCGGATTCAAATAATCTTCATTAAGTGCAAATAAATAAGGCCTAAGAAACGATGAATTTAAAAAAAAAAATAAAAAAAAAAAAATATATATATATATATATATATATAAGTTTTAAGTAATAAAAAAATTGAATTACCATAAACTTCTACGTAATTTGTTGGATCTCCTCGAATCTAATGTCAAGTGACATATTCATGAGAAAAGGACATTAATATATATTAATAGGAAATAAAGGATATTTAGAGATCTACCAAGAAAACATTCCAAGACATATGTCATTTTCTTTATACTAAATTAAACCTCGTTTTTGGAGCATTCTGTTTCATTTGTTT
>NW_026028508.1:0-523 GCF_019186545.1 Solanum stenotomum | reverse complement strand
GTTTGAAGGGTTGTAGAATTTTGACACGGTGGTGACGTGGCAGATCCACGCGACGCCACGTGGCAGCGGATTGGAAATCTAGAAATTTCCAGAATTTAGGACGAATTTCGTCCATTTTTTTCCCTCAACTTCAACATAAGATTTCTCCTTCATTTTGAGTCCAAATTAAGTGATTCAAAAGGCAAACTTCAAGAGAATTTCGTGGGGAATCTACCGGTGATCTCAGAAACGCGAGGGGAGGTTTCGTTTGAGGTAAGGAATCGATTTTAGCCACTGCTAGGGTGATTTTCGGATTGAATTGTTGTTGAATTTTGAAATGTGAGATCTTGATCATCTTAGGTCCGTTTTGAGTCATTCTTGAGGCTAACTTGTAGAGTTTTTCGCAAGGATCGTCGTGGTATAATCTGTTTGGGTTGAAAGGGTCTCGTTTTTCCAGAAATTGGTGATCAAGGGGCTGCCCATTTTAATTGTTGTGGCTGATTTACTATGTTTGAGGCATCTGTTTGTGCTAAATTTTGGGGTA
>NW_026028507.1:0-474 GCF_019186545.1 Solanum stenotomum | reverse complement strand
CACTGGGTTTTCCCTAGTAAGGTTTTAATGAGGCACATTAACTATAAACATCCAAGGGGGAGTGTTATAAAACCATTGAATTGTGGATGTTTCTTTTCATCAACAACATAACGTAATGAACCTATTTAATGTAAAAGTTGTGCTAACGTATTTGATTGAAGGATGTAAAAGGGTGTTTTCTAAATCCTATAAAAGGGTAGTCTTTTCACCCTAATGAAAGATATATTTAAAAAGTTCAAAGAATACTTCTACTTAATATTTCTATTTGTCTTACCTCCTTGTTTAGTATTATAGTATTTTGCTCTCATTTTATAACATAAAGGTCATTTTCTTTTTTTTGGAGGGAAATTTAGGTGGTTTTGAAGCCAAAAGCTAAAAGGCTATTTCTGTCATTTTGCAGTATCATGCCAGATCACTCCAAAAAAGTGTCGTGCCATTTAGTTTTACTCAAATTTTATATGAAAAGCTACCGTA
>NW_026028506.1:0-17130 GCF_019186545.1 Solanum stenotomum | reverse complement strand
CAAGTTTTGAAGGACTTATAACCGCACATATATAAAATCATTAATTTCAAAACTCATTTTTTTTTCTTAAATAAACTTCATGTCAAGTCAGGGAACCGGTAGAACAAAATATCCCACATGCATGCAGGATTTGGTGAATGGCCGTACCTATCCTAATGCAAGCATATTTAATGACTACTTCCACGACGCGAACCCATGAACCCATGACCTATAAGTTGCAAGAGATAACTTTATTGTTACTCCAAGCCAATCTTTCAGACTATGTCAAGTAAATTCAAACCGAGGGAGTAGATGCTTAACCTTTTAAAATATTATCTTCTAAACAGACAAAAGACTCAAATATGTCATCGAACAATTTTTGGCATGAATGAGTCTTTTCTTTAACGAAAATGGCATAGATGAGCCAAATTTTTAACGGATGACATCAATGAGTCTTTTCTCAAAGTTCGATGACATATTTGAGTCTTTTCCCTTGATACTATTACTCTACTAAAATATCTTCTTTCTTCTTTTGTTGCTTTAACAGCATTTTGGGGTCCATTTTGGTTATTATTGGCTTGTATATTCTTCTATGGGGTAAAAGCAAAGACACAGAGAATTTGAAGAATTCTCCAACAACAGAAAAGAATGTGCAGCCTACACTTCCTGTTACTTCCAGCCCATCTCATACATAAGAAGGTTACATAATGCCAAAAGTGTATATCCATTATGGCTCTTTATACTGTCAAATCTTTCTATAATGACGTCATTTGGCTGGATATTGTTTGACTCTTATAGCAAACATATACTATAACATAACATGAAAAGTTGGTTCCAAAAAAAAAAGTATTGTGGATGACTATTATAGAAATGTCTGACTGTAATCAACACGACGTGTCCTTCTAAGGGTCCAGATAGTTATGTTCTGTTTATTAACAAGTTCAAATTTGTAAAAGAGAATCTTTCCATCATCCATAAAAATGTATAACATATAATATAATTATCACATGTTTTGGAGAATTTATCTTCAGGGGATTAGCTTTAATCATATCATATACTATATATACACACATATATTCTTATTCAGAACATTGATAAATACATATATGGTGCTGATGTAAAGTACATTTGTGAAACTAATACTCAACATATGCTAGACTAAAATAGAAGTCTTTGCTAGAATCTTCCAATTGGTCCGATTGAGTTGATTTCTCAGATGCTCACTCGACTAATAGTTTATCTCGTTTATTAGCCACTTGTTCCATAATCTCTTGTTTATCAATTGAAGACCCCCTACAGTTATTGATAAACACATCTTATCCCATGATAAGAAGCAGTGACAGATTTAAAATTTTCATTCATAGGTGCATTTTGAATTTCCTAGACAACTAAGCTAATTGACCCTTTGCATGTTGTTCAAGAAATTCAAAATTTATATATATGCATAAACACAAAAAATCTCTGTCCTATATAATACGATATAATTTTTTGTCGAGGGAGCTCTGATGAATATATCCTCCCATCCCCTAGATCCGCCCCTGATATTAAGAGGTTGTCAATGTACCCCTAGATATTTAAAATTACTATATTTTTTCTGTTCCCTTACTCCCCCAAAATAAACACTACTTTTTTGACAATTTAGTTTAAAGTAAGTTCAACATAATTCATATCACCTCTGGCAAATAGTAGTAAATCATTAGCAAAGCTAAAATGTTTGATTCTCATTTTGGGACACCCTGGAATATGATATATTTAAGTGAAAAAATTTAAATATGTCATCGAATTTTTTTAAAAAAACTCGTATTTATGTTATCTGTTAAAAGTTTAGCTTATCTAAGTCATTTCCATTTGAGAAAAGGCTCATTCATGCAATTATTTGTTAATTGAAATGGCATAGATGAACCTTTTCTCAAAGTTTAATGATATATTTGAGTCTTTTACCATTTAAAAAAATATTTAATTAATGATGTGGCTGGATCATAATTGACCACTTGTAAAAAATGGTATTGCAAGATCGAAACTATTTTCAGTTAATAAATAATGATATAGATGAACCTTTTTGTCATACAAAAATAGCATAGATAAACCAATTCTTTAACAAATGAAATAAATAAAAAAAATTTCAAAATTTAATGGCATATTTAAGCCTTTTCCCTATAATTAAGTTATTTCTTCCTAGTCAATTCATTGAGACTTTTACAAAGATATTCCATTACAATGGCAAACAAAAAAAATATATTCCATTCTTAGTTGAACATTTTTTATCGAAAAATAATACTACTTTCATATATTCATTTGTATATGATTATTATATTGATGACTCAAGTTTTTGAGGAGAATAGTTTTATCTTGTAACGACTAATTAAAATATATTAAATGTTCTCCTATTTTCTTAAGCCAAAAAATATTTGTTTTTTAAAATTACCTTTTTACACCTGCCATAACATTAACAGGTAGCTAATTACATGTCATGTGAAGCTTTTTAATTTTCTATTAACAAAATTTCACTTTATATTTGCCTAACTTATTCGAATGGATTTTCTTTGTATACACCTGTTAGTTTCCACAATCAACAATGAGAAAAGAAAAAAAAAGTTAACACAATATATATATTTTTATTAAAAGCAACATTACTACTAATAAAAAAGTTTCATATTCGATTTTCAATTTGATTTTGTATACTTTAGAAGGAAGATTTACAATTCTCTTCAGAAAATTAACGAAATCATAGACTCATAACATATTCAATTTCATTATGTCTATTTTTAATTTTTTTGTTTTATTATGCTACAGTAAATTTGATCGGCTATTTGAATAGAGATCCCAAATAAATAATACTGAAATGAAGGATTCTTATAAGCTACGATCGATAATATGACACTTGTCACACCTATTTATACGACAAGTTGTCGAATCTCTTTTATGCCAAACAAATTAAAAAACATATAATTTACACCAACTAGTAATTAATATATTAAAAAACGTAATCAGACATTACAAATCTTTTACGTGCACTTTTTTTTTGCTTTTTTCGTTTTTTCTACGTGCACTTTTTTGCTTGCATGGCACATGGCACAAACATATCAATGTTGTAAAAGATTACAATTAGCTTTTTTTTTAATCAGTGCGGCAAAATCATTAAATCAAGATACTCACAAAAGAGATATAAATATAAAAAAAATTAATAAATATACGAATTAATTAAAGAAATTCAATATTTATAATATAAACATACGAGAAACTTTGATAGATAAGTTGGTTGGCTATCTAAACTTTCATCTTATTGGTGAGGATTTGATTCCCCACATTGTAATCTCCTTTCCGTTTTCTCTTTCCCTAACTTATCTAAAAAATATATATAAACATACGTAAATAATAATTTTAACCATATTTATGAGAAATAAATTTCTCTAGAAAATGGGATTTCAGTGAATACCATTGAATCTCTTTATATCCACCCTTTTTCTTTTTCTAAATTGAATTTGAATTAATCGGATCTCATAACTGAGGAGGGGAAATAAAGAAATTAAGAGATGTCAACTTCCTATCAAATGAATTAATGGCATGGCAACTAATTCTCTCATTTGTTTCCGTGATTGTTTTGCTAATTACTTTTAACCTCTCTATTATATTCTCTTTGTTTATAATTACTTCACAACTTTTGAATTGATATACCCTATTAAGAAAATAATTATTGACATAGTGAGTTTACCATTTTATCCCTATTAATTATGAAGTGAGTGAATTAAAAACTTAAGATTTTAAATTTTTTTTACCTTTTTAAAAATAATTAATTGAGGATATAATAGGTAAAAAGAATTGTCTTTTCTTAATTTATCAAAATGGACAAGTAATTAGGGACGGAGGAAAGGGATATAAATGAATTAATGGCATGACAACTAATTCTCTCATTTTGATTCCCCTTTTATTCTATTGGGGTGAGGTGTTGAATATAGATGTCTTTGAAGTTTGAACTACTAATAGTTAATTATTCAAGAAAAATAGGAGGGTCACTTTTTTGATTAATTTATTGTGTCTCAACTTTATTTAATTATTTATACATAAATGTGATAAATACATTATACAGGTGGTAAGTGTTATCCAAAAATTAGAAGTTGAATAAATTGAGATTAATTTTCATGTCAATTTGGTGTATCCACGTGGCCTTGAATTTATAGAAAAATGATCAATTCATTTTGTGGTCTGTTGTAAATTTATTTTAATTTATTGTCAGTATTCTCAAGATATTTGGTGTGAATTCAAAATATTTTTATGAAATACAATAACATATTTGGTATGGATTTCAAAATAATTTTTTAAATACAGTAACATATCTGGTGTGAATTCAAAATATTTTCTATAAATAATAACATATTTGGTATAAAAATTTTTAAAATAAAATACAATAATATATTTAATCTGATCTTAAAAACAATGTAGCAAATTTAAATACAGAATGACATGAGAGCTATATAATTATAGGGGTGGTATATAGCACGTTAGCTCACCAAAAATTTATTCTATAGCTAGCCATTTTAAAAGTCATGGTATATAAGATTTTTTAATTATATTACCGTCAAACTTTTCTATAATATTATTAGTTTCGATATTTTTGACTGATATAAGGATAACTTGTCATACACCTATATTAATATTTGGTATTAAAATCTTATTGGACCAAAAAAATATATTAAAATCTTTTTTTATTTTAATTTTCAATAATTATCGAGAAAATATAAAAATCATTTAAATTCAAAAAAGTTCAGGAGACATTTATATTTCAGTAATTAAAAATTAAAGGCATCTAATATATCATTAATAAACTTTCATCCTTATAAAATTAATTTTTTTTGTCCAATAGAAAACAAATATGTGGAGATCTTTTAATTTAATGAAAATTGTTTTTAGTTACTTAAATATGTAATGATGTAATATTCTTTGTCAAAAGTTGTATAAAGTATTAAAATTTTCAAGCTATTAATTTGGCCAAAAGTATTAGGTTTATTATTATTTAATTTAGAGATTATATATTTCTAGAAGATAAATATCTAGCAATAAAATATCTTATGATGTTCTCTATATATATGAGTGTCACTAAACAAATATTTAGTTACAAAATTCTTTATAAAATATGGCTGCCTCTCCAACACCTCTCTTTTGTTCCATAAGAAAACTGCGTATGCCTAAGTTACAAAATTATCAAATTATAATGTCTCGAAGTTTTCGTGGTCATGAAGGTAATTAATATATTAATTCCACCATTTCATTATTAATTTTAGCTTTTAATTTCTTTATTTACATCAATAATCATCATCAACTTGTTCATACTCAATTTGTTTTCACTTTGTTTCATATGTTTGTTATGTTCTTGAAGTCATACGAGAGGGGCGAATCCAAAGTTTAAAGTCTATATATATAGATACAAAAATGAGTAAATATATAGTTCAACCCTAAAAAGTGAGGTTTACCCTATCTTCCTTCTATCTTTAAATGGTGGATTAATCAAACCTCATCAGTAACGTAGCATCTCTATCTACCCTCTCTTTCTCCTAATGTAATAAAAGAAATTACAAAAACATTCGAGTTCAGTTGAATCAACAGAACTCTCCCTAGATTTGTCTCTTTTTTCAAGATTTTATTTTTTCATAAAGTATGCTAGAAAATGGAATAAGAAAATGAATTAATTAGAGGACAAATTTTGTCTCTTGATTATTTTCTAATATTTTGCAGGGAATTCATCTTATAGTATTGTTGATTCAAGTTTAAATACTCTACGACAAAGAATAGATGTACTAAGGAAGAAGGACAAGTTGATCAACACAATTTACAAACATGAAAATGGTTGGAATTATTTATGGGAGTACCATGACAAAAACAAGAAACATTCTTTAATATTGGAGTTGATTGAGCTACTAGGTTTAGCAAGCACCAACATAGGATTTGTTTTCCTAAGTGGTTATTCTTGCATGCTTCTTGTTTCCCTCATACTTCATATCACTGGACGTTGATCTATGTTGTTCGGACTTTTAAGAAATACTATTAAGTATGAGTCAGATTTCTAAAAAATTATTCCTTTTGTTTCATATTAGATATTCACTTTTTATTTTACATGGAGATTAAGAAATCATTAATAGATTGATCAACTTTACTATTTTGCCCTTTGTTCATATTAATTAGCCTCTTGAAAAAAGAAATTATCAAATTTGCAAAATTTGCTTAAATTTTCGAAAGTTATATTAATTATAGGAGTAAAATTTAATTAATTCTATACTGATTTGATAAGTGATCAAATAATATGAGACTAATATTTATAGTAAGATGATCATTTAATATGAGACATAGAGAGTATATATTATTTAAAGAACTAGTAATTTTTAAAGGATCAAGTATGAACGCATACAACATTTTTGAAAAATTGAAAATATGTTATGTATGAGGGCTGCATATTTGGGCTCGAATTAAAATGACTATGTAGTCTTATTTGGTTTATTTGGGTTGATCCAATTAATTGGTCTTTGGACTTTGTTTGGAATTTCTTTCTTTCCTAGTATTTTCTTTTGAGCTTTAAAAATTGGATAAAAAATAACTTTATACTATAAGATATTAATATTAACAAAGTAATTAAATTAAATCATATAATACCCCCTTAATATATTATAATTGTTTATTTAAATAAATTATGAGATATTGCAAAGTTTGTTTAGATAAAAATGTTATAGTAATTACAATATCTATTTACGAAGTGTAAAAACGAATACTTTTATGATTAACACCGTCTGTCCTAAATCGACCAAAAAAAATGAAGGTAATGGAAGTGTGGAACATGGACCAAACCAAATAGTTAATTTCTCAAAATCAGACAAGTACTCACTTACCCTTTTTTTAAAAAAAAAATTAGATCAAGTCGATCGATATAAAAAGAGACCAGTCTATTCATTTTTTGATACGCGACTTGGTCTATTTCTCATTGATCAAGACATTTTCAATCTTATTATTGGACGCATACAACTAGTTTAATTAATTGCCACTAAAAACGATTCTTTTACCAACTACAATTTAATTGTCACTTTTAATTATTGACTTTATCCTATAATTTAGCTATAATTAAGGAAGGTTCCAAGCTAACAAGATATAACAGGGCTACCATCCTTCAATCTCCTCCAAATATTGTCAAAAGTCCGCTTGCTAAAGACANCGATATAAAAAGAGACTAGTCTATTTATTTTTTGATATGCGACTTGGTCTATTTCTCATCGATCAAGACATTTTCGATCTTATTATTGGACGCATACAACTAGTTTAATTAATTGCCACTAAAAAAGATTATTTTACCAACTAAAATTTAATTGTCACTTTTAATTATTGACTTTATCCTATAATTTAGCTATAATTAAGCAAGGCTCCAAGCTAACAAGATATAACAGGGCTACCATACTTCAATCTCCTCTGAATATTGTCAAAAGTCCGCTTGCTAAAGACAAGGACGGAGTAACTTCCACTAGACTAGTTAAGCTTACTACTTGTAATAAGTTAGCTCGTTTCGAAAATCTTGTTGTAACTATTAACCCATACATGGTTAATGAACCTTTTGTAACCCCTTAACTATATATATAATATAATCTTGTTATAAAGAAAAAAAAGAAAGAAAAGCTTGAGTTAAATAACAAACTATAACATGTACGTACATTTTGTAGGTTGTTTTGGTTTGTTATACTTTCTCCCATAGCCCATAGTCCTAAAATAGAATATATTTACATCATATCCTCTTCTAAAGTTTTATTTAGAAGAAAGGTGAGATAATAATTAGTGAAGAAATAACTCACAACATTTTTGATACATCACGCAACTAACAAACATTGATTTTTGTCATGTTCTAATCAATGATAAGATTAGCGGTGTATAATTGAAAAAAGTTAGACTGAATTTGAATTGATTAAAATATAAAAATAATATATAAGTGTAATTTTATAAGTAGAGTGCGGAAGGATAGGATGTTACGGTGTAGATTTTATCTTATTTTTGTAGGGTAAAGAGCTAAGTTGTTTTAATAAACGAGTGAGTTATTGACTCATTCAAAAGAGTTGAACTTAAATGAAGGATCTAAAAAGCATGTCACAACTCAAATCGCTCAATTATTACTCCCTACATCCATTATTATTTGTCATGTTGCGCTTTTCGAAAGTCAATTTGATTAATTTTCAAAGTTAAATTAGATTACAATAATTCGATATTTTAAACAAAAAATTTAGATATTCAAACTATATGAAAAGTACTATAAATTACAATTGTTTGCATATCAATATGATGAAAAAATACATCATAAAATGTCAGTTAAAGTTTTTATAATTTGACTCTAAAAAAGGAAACTATGACAATTAAAAGTGGACGGAGGTAGTACTAAGTTTTATTGTTTGAGTGTGTTCGATATGAAAGAAAATATTTTTCAAGAATGTAGGTAAGGTTTCTTACATATTTTTTTTTTATGTTCAACACGTAAACAAAAAATATAAAAATATTTATACATATTCTAGACACATAGGAGATTGGAGTGGAGTGTAGAGGTGTAGGTGTTGGTGATGAGGGCTACGAGAGTATGAGTGAAGATAAGGTGTGTTAGAGAATTAGAAATATACACAATCAACGTAGAATGTCACTTGTTGAACTTGTTTTCCCTACTTTATCCTAAAAGTCATTTTTAAGGAACTTGATTTCCTAGAAAAAAATATTTTTCAAATTTTTTAATTAATTGAACATGAAAAAATTAAGAAAATATTTTCCTCCATTCCGACTACATCTTTTGTTTGTTGTTTTATAATTTTTAAGTATCTAATAAAATTATTTTCTCTCTTTTTAAATGACTTTTTATTACAAAAAANGATAAACCTTAATTTCTCCCAATAACATAACCTTAATGATATTCAAATAATATAATACACTCGATATTTAATTATCTATCTAAATAAGTTACAACTTAGATTATAATGTGATAACATATAAACAGACTCGCGAACATCAAAGGTCACTCGTTAATATCAGTAACTAGGATACATAATTTATATCCTAAGTTGAATTTAGCATATTCTATAATAATCAAACCTTTAGGTTATCATTATCTCATCATTGCCAATCATCATGGCAATTATTACCCACCACTATTTGTCTCCCTCAAATCTTAAGACTAATATTCTAACCAAAGGAAATTCAATAGTTTCACTTCAATTCCAGCGGTCCAGCTACAACAATATGAATCCTCATCACGTTAGTTTATCATCTGTTAATAAATATTCACGTGTTCGCCTCTTTCTTTTTAACAATTAACCTTATAATAATAAATTAACTGCTCGACCCATTATTAAGCTGATTACATCGCTGACACCAACCCTAACTCCATTCAATTTCAACACTATAATATAATAATTCCTACACTAACATGTTATTATAACTTTCCTACATTATCATCTATTCATCTTTTTGCAAAGTAAGGAAAAATTCATGAAATACCTTTAGCCGTCGTTTCAATCTTGTTCTCCGATTGCGTCTCTTCAACTTTCTTTTTTTTTTCTTCTACTGATTGTTTATAACCCTAATTGTTATACAAGATCAATTATAAAAATAGTAAAAGTGACCCATTATTAATTTTATGTTATTTTATTTAACCACCAACTAAGTAATTTATTAAAACTACCCCACTAATTTCATAATTGTAGTTACGAATAGTCCAAAACACTCATTTAAAATATGTCGGAAGAGTATTTTATACAATAAAAGCTCTAATACTCAAAATAATAAAATGGGTTGTTACATTAGATACCAATTTACCCATCGTTCGTCCTCGAACGATCAAAAGGAGGCAAAGGTAAGAAAGAGTACCTGAATCAACAAAAAGATGTGGATATCTTTCTTGCATATCCGCCTCACTCTCCCAAGTGGACTCTTCAACTGGCCGATTTTTCCACTGAACCTTGATAGATGCAATCTCCTTTGACCTCAACTTGCGGACCTCCCTATCTAGAATAGCTACAGGTTCCTCCTCATAAGACAGATTCACATCAAGCAGTACTGAATCCCAACGAATAATGTAGTTTCCATCACCATGGTACTTTTTCAGCATGGACACATGAAATATCGGGTGCACCCCTGACAACCCTGGAGGCAAGGCCAATTCATAGGCCACCTCCCCTACGCGCTTAAGAACTTCAAATGGCCCAATGTACCTTGGACTAAGCTTACCTCGCTTACCAAACCGCATCACACCCTTCATGGGTGAAACCTTTAGCAAGACCTGCTCACCCTCCATGAACTCCAAGTCCCTGACCTTTCGATCTGCATACTCCTTCTGCCTGTTCTGAGCTGCTAAAAGCTTCTCCTGAATGAATTTCACTTTCTCTAATGATTCCCTCAAGAGATCAGTACCCCAAGGCCTCACCTCAAATGAATCGAACCAGCCAATGGGAGACCTACATCTCCTCCCATACAATGCCTCAAATGGGGCCATATCAATACTCGAGTGGTAGCTATTGTTGTACGAAAACTCTGCTAAAGGTAAGAATTGATCCCAATGACCACCAAAATCTATCACGCACGCACGAAGCATATCCTCCAACACTTGAATTGTTCGCTCAGACCGTCCATCAGTTTGAGGGTGAAATGCGGTACTAAGATCCAATCTAGTACCTAATTCAGCATGCAAGGTCCTCCAAAAGTTAGAAGTAAATTGCGTACCTCTATCTGATATGATGGAAACTGGAACTCCATGCAATCGAACAATCTCACGGATATAAAGTTTGGCTAACTTCTCTGCATTGTAAGTCATCTTAACCGGAACGAAGTGAGCAGACTTGGTTAACCTGTCAACAATTACCCAAATAGAATCAAACTTACCCAACGTCTTTGGAAGGCCAACCACAAAATCCATTGCGATTCTTTCCCACTTCCATTTCGGAATGGGCATTCTCTGAAGTATCCCTCCAGGCCTCTGATGTTCATACTTTACCTGCTGACAGTTCGGACATTGGGCAACAAAATCAACAATGTCACGCTTCATTCTATTCCACCAATAATGTTGTTTCAGATCACGATACATCTTGGTTGCACCAGGATGTATAGAATACCTCGAACTATGAGCCTCTGCAAGAATAGTATGAGTCAAGTCATCAACACGGGGCACACACACCCGCCCCTTAATTCTCAAGACACCTTTTTCATCAATCACAGCCTCCTTAGCCTCTCCCCGCAACACCATATCTCGAATTCGACTCAGCTTCTCATCCTCAAACTGCTTTCCCTTGATCTTGTCAAGAAAAGAAGATCTTGCCTCCACACAGGCCAAAAATCCTCCTTTCTCAAGTATTTCCAGCCTCATAAAGTCATTAGCCAAAGTTTGCACCTCTCTAGCCAATGGGCGTCTAGAAACCTGTAAGTGGGCTAAACTACCCATGCTCCCTGCTTTTCTACTTAGAGCATCTGCCACAACATTGGCCTTTCCTGGGTGATATAAAATAGTAATATCATAGTCCTTCAATAACTCCATCCACCTCCTCTGCCTCAAATTCAAATCCTTCTGGGTGAACACATATTGTAAACTGCGATGATCTGTATACACTTCACACTTGACCCCATATAGATAATGCCTCCACTGCTTCAATGCGAATACAACTGCAGCTAACTCCAAATCATGGGTTGGATAGTTACGTTCATGCACTTTCAATTGCCTTGAAGCATAGGCAATTACATTCCTCTCCTGCATTAGCACTGCACCCAAACCAGAATAAGATGCATCACAATAAACAATGAAATTCTTACCTTCCACGGGCAAGGCAAGAATCGGTGCAGTAGTCAACAAGGTCTTGAGTTTCAGGAAGCTTTCTTCACACTCATTCGACCATACAAATGGAACATTCTGCTTGGTCAAATTGGTCAACTGGGAAGCAATGGAAGAGAATCCCTGCACGAATCGGCGGTAGTAGCTAGCTNTTGTATCTTGTAAAGAAAAATCATATATTTATGACCCTAACTGATTCCTTTATATTCTTTTTGGTTATTTGATCTCGAGATGCATTTCGTCATAATTGTTCGTAATATATGAAAAATTATATTAAAAAATACTTAGTTACTATCATTATATTGTTACACATTCTGAAACTTTGATCAATTTTTTTTTAAAAAAATATTTAAAAATTTATGATCATACGCTAACTAAATTTATTTGTGTCAAACTAAAATTAGTGGGAGTATATAAATATCTTGTCGATGTATAATGCGTGTGGGGCTGCATACGAGAAATTTGTGTTGGCTAAATTGTGGACGAAATTTAATATTTTAAAAGTAGTGGAAAGTTCTTGTCTTTTTTCTTCTTTTTCTAATACTTGTGTCCTTTTCTTTGTGGGTTTTAGGAGAAAACCATTTAGTTGAAGTGTTCTTGATGTATATTTGTCATGTTTATTTTGGTAATTTTTTTTTAATTTTTTCATCTGCTGTTTAATACTTATACTAGAGTCTGATTAAATCGTGTCGAAAGTCCACAATGTTCAGTACTTATAATAGAGTCTGATGAAATCGTGCCAGAAGTCCACTTTGGAAGGTAAAATGCTTCCTAACAAAGGTGACTTCATACTCACAGTGGAGTCTGACTAACTATAGATTAATGTCGGAAGTCCCTATTGGGGGTAAAATGTTCCTTAACAAAGGCGATTTCGTAAATAGGGGACTCGAACCCGAGAGTCTAAGACCTCTGATTAAGAATGAAGGAACTAGTACTTACCTCTCCGCCACACCATTATTTGGTGCTAAAGTATATTATATAAATTAGAATGGAGGTGTAATATTTTTGGAGCACTAATATTTTATACTCCCTAATTGTCGAGTTTTGACTGGTTACGAAGTTCATAGAAGTAAAAAACACTTTTGAATCTTCAAATCTTTAACTAAAGACATGTTGAAGTGTTAAAATGTGTGTTGATCTTGTGTCTATAAACCTGTATGCAGAAAGAAAAATATGTTTTTTTTTATCTGATTAACAAAAAAAAGGACAAATAAATTAAAACGGATGAATATAACTAAGGTGTGAATTCATAAAATATAATTAGGAAATCACACGTTAAGGAAAGTTGTTGAAGTGTTGAAAGACTTGACTTCAAGTGTCAATATACTACTAATATGTTAGTATTTGGCTGCCATTTTTATTTTTATCTTACAATAAATAAAAGGGTTGATCTATTTAATTTAAATTTGGTGCATGCATTTTAGACAAATTAAGGAAATATTTGGTTGACAAGTCAACAAATGTCAACCATAATTTATGATCAAAGCAATACTTAAATATTCTAGATTGAAGGTATTTGAATACATTCTTTTGTTTTAAATTATCTGTTATATTTTTCTTTCACATATTTTAAATAAAAAAAAAAAACTTGTTACTTTTGATATATAAAAAAATAGTAATATATGTTTTCTGTTTTACCATCAATAATCATTTTGCAAATAATAATATTATATTTTATTTTCATACTAAACAAATTAATTACGTACTTATTATTATTTTCAATATTTGTATTTCAAAAAATATAATTATTTATTTATAAAATCAATTCAACATTTAATATTTTATCAGCTACTTTAAAATTCAAATGAACCTAATAATCCTAACTGACTCATAGTTATCTAATCTTTTAAATGGTGCATGCACAATACACAACACTAATAATTCTAAGTAATCAAGATACATTATGAGATAATTAACATTCTATAAATTTTTCAATCATTTTTTATCTTTTTATTCCAGTATTGAGGAGTGAGGATAAGTACCTATTATTTTTTTTAAAACTTATATAGAAAGTAAAAGTAACAACTTGGAAGATAATGTGCTTAATGCTTATCTAGTGCTTACATAACAACTTGAGTATTTTCCACCTTAGGGTAATCAATATCAATTTGTAATAAGCTGGTTCGATGAAAATTAAATTGATAAATCACGTTTAAATTTGAATAACATAAATTTTTCAGTGATTCATGATGAAAAAAATCTTACTCCTATCCACCCTCCAACACACCCGATCATCTCACCCTTATCCTTGTAGCTCCGACATTTACTACCTTCACCTTGTTGGGTTCTGAAGGGTGATTAGGGCGTCATGCGAAAACTTACAATTGCANTTGGAAGATAATGTGCTTAATGCTTATCTAGTGCTTACATAACAACTTGAGTATTTTCCATCTTAGGGTAATCAACATCAATTTGTAATAAGCTGGTTCGGTGAAAATTAAATTGATAAATCACGTTTAAATTTGAATAACATAAATTTTTCACTGATTCACGATGAAAAAAATCTTACTCCTATCCACCCTCCAACACACCGGATCATCTCACCCTTATCCTTGTAGCTCCGACGTTTACTACCTTCACCTAACCCCAACCCTTATAGTATTCGTTCATGTAATATATAAATATTTTTTGAGGTAATATTTACGATTACTTAACGAACATGAAAATTTTAAATAAGAAATCCCATTCTTTAATTTCAAAGAAACATTTACCAAACAGATCCTAACTTCTTGACAAGTGGTATACAATTTGTGCAATTACTTTTGACTTTTTCATAAAAATATACCGAGTGCGTTCTCCTTCAAGTAATTCGATTATTTTATATTTTTATTGTTCTTACTTGTTCAAAATTGTTTCATTCAAACTCTTCTGACACAATTTAGATGTAACTTGTTAGAAAATATTTTTATGTTAAATTAATAATTTGAGAAGTTTCTCTCTATTGGTTGGTAGTGTCTCAAAAGTGTATGTTTTGGAGCCGAATTCGATAATATGTGTGCAGTCTTATTTCTAGTCACAAAGATAAATAAATTATTTTCGATAAATCCTTATCTGAAATAAAGTATATTCAAATTAGTAAAAAAAGAAATACAACATGTAATGAAGAAAACATATAAAAATAACGATGAAAAAAATAATATCATCAACAATAAATATGATACAAGAAGAAAACGCGATTAGAGTTATGTGCAAAACTATTGTTTTCCTTTTTCAATGGTCCACTTTTTCTATTCATGAGTTCAATTTAAGAAAAAAAAAATCAGAGATAATTAACAAGAAACAAGGGTAGTAAGTACCTAAAAAAGGGAACAAACTGATTAATTTGTAATTGCTTTAAAGACAAGAAGATTACACTAAGTTCAATTGTTTAAAGAAAAATAATAATCATAGATAATAAGATAAATACAAGAAACAAGGATAGATAACGACTTCAAATAAAGAAGAACCAATTGATTAATATTTTATCGACGCTTTAACAACAAGAAGATTGAGACATAATCCTTAGCCAAACTAGTACTAAAACCCAATCAATTCACATAGCTCAAGATTTTGGTGCGTTCATATACGTTCAGATATATGAATCTTGAGATATTGGGGTTAAAGTTAGGTATAATTTATTCTAGATACATTATATTCAAGTGGATTCACATGTATATGAGATACATAGACAAATTTTGCTCGCCTCCCTCGCATCTTGCTCACCACTCTCCTATCTCGCTCGAGTATCTGGTATCCCAAATACATGTGAATCACACTAGATACATGTATGTGGTGTATATGTAGTGTCAAATGTGATTCACATGTATCTGTGATATATATAGACAAATCTCATTCGCCTCCGTCATGTTAACCTTCGCATCTCTCCCTATATTGTAGTGTATTTGGTCGCAAAAAATATGTATTTAGGTGTATCTGACTTGAAATCTGGTATGAAATTATAAATTAGTGAGATAAAATGTAATTATTTCAAACTATAGGGAGAATTAGTAAATATGGTGGGAATGTTTGTGTAATTAGGTAGCTTCTCCAATTTAAAAATAACTAACAAAGAATATGGTGGAATTGATGGAATACATTCATCCATAATCGGAGATCTCGAGTTCAAAATCCTCGGTATTGAAACATTTGTTAAGAAGACACATAATACTTTGGATATTTAGTAACTTAAAACATTAAAAAGGTTGATGGACCACATAGGAGTTGTAACAAATTGTGTAATTTGAGCAATATATCTTATGCAATGCATAAAAAGTAAAGTTCATTACTTACCTAGCTTGGTATACTGCACTATCCCCCAAACAAAAGTTTTCATTAGTGGTGCGAACAAAAATCTCATATTAGAAATCAATAAGTAAAAAATCCATTACAACAAAAATAACCTTTAACAACAATATGTTTACATATTAATAAAAAGTGTTAAAACTTTTATTAACATTAGTTAATTATCATTAGATTCAATATCGCTATAGGCTTTAAGGAACATTTACAAAAAATATTAATTAACTACCACTAAAAATACATATTTAGCGATAATTAAGCTATTGTTATTAATTTAATTGCCACTAAAGATCACTTTTGATGTAGTAACTACATTTAAAATGTAGTACTTTCTTAATAATCTTAGGACTTTTAAGAAAAAATATTCTACAAATTCGGTTCAAAACGAATAATATGATCATACTATATATTAACTAAGAAGTGATTATATTGTATGGGCCCGTACTTAAGAATCTTTGTTCGTCTATGGGCTGGTCTACCATCTTTACCTATAGTTTTTGTCATTTTGATAATCACAAATGCTCGAATTAATCATAAATACTCGAATGATGTGGATCACACATAGTGAATCTCTATATAAGCTCATGGTGATAGGTCATATGTGGAACTTATTGTTCAAGGAAAAATTATTACCTATGAGAACAAAATTCACATAAAACTTTTAATATTAAGAAAACAAACTACATATTATAACGTGTAAGTAATGATACTCTTATTGATATGAGATGACCTTTCGTATAAGGTATATTTATTGACCCCAAATCTTGATTTCGTCTCTGCTCTTCAACATAATGTAGGCTTAAAACAACTAACATAGAGAAATAAATAAAGAAATATACATATAAACACCATAACATTTTTTTTAAAAAAAAAAGAAGAAAAAGACAAAGACCCCACTCTCTATTTTAAGATTTTTCAAAACACAACTTAATAATTTCCTTAATTAGTGTTGAGTGAGGGTCATATTTGCTAGTGTTTTGAGATTTATAGGTCTAATTCGAGTATGAATTCCATTCCACAATGCCTTTGAGATGAGATTATAAGTATGCTCT
>NW_026028505.1:0-17200 GCF_019186545.1 Solanum stenotomum | reverse complement strand
CCAGGGTGTAGGCTCGGGGCGTGACATTCCAGTTATTTTTGTAAAGCCCTTGGAATGATCTTTCCAACGCCACTGAGTTTGCTCGATTCCGAGTTCGTATGAGTGAGTTATGCCTTTTGGAAGTTGGGTTGTTGGCATAGGGCAGTTTAGTCTGAATTTGTAAGGGTATTTTGGTCTTTTCCCTGACCATTTCTTTTGGTTATATTAAGGTTTTAGACTGATTTTAAATCAGTTTTTCCCCTTTTAAAGTGAGAGTTAGGGCTTTTGAGAGAAGAGAGAAAGAAGAGGAGAAAGAGAAGAAAAAGCAAGGATTCGTCAAGATCGTCTTGGTTTTCATCGGGGGGTGATCCCTATTAAGGTATGTGAGATCATAGTGTTGGGTTGGTTCATTCCCCCACACGCCAAATTCTTTTAATTCCGAGAAAAGATTGGTTGTGTTTGTTGAAGTTTGTGGCTGTGTTTGTTGAAGTTGTGGTTGTGTTGTTGAAGTTTCTTGTTGGTTTGGTGCATGTTTCCGGTTGTGATTTCGAGTTGAATCTATTGTATATTAAGGGGTTTTATGATTCTAAGTGTTTGGGGATGGAACCTTTGAAGTTAAGAAGGTTTAGAGTTGGAAAAACAAAGGAGAAAAGTTGGATTTTTGGGGAAAAAGGGTGGGGCGTCGCGCCAGCCAGTGCGCCCCAAAAGGGATTCTGGGCTTCCACCCTTTGGGCGGCACGCCTTGCAGAGCGCCCAGCAGGCCCCTCTGAAGTCTGAAGGCTAGCGCCCCGCGCCTCTCAGAGCGCCAAGGACGTCAATCCTTCCCATTCCTTCCCCACTTTTTCATACATGTTCCTTGGTAATGTACCTATGTTTTATAGTAGTTTTCAACACTCTAAGGTACATCTAGACATCACGAACTCATCCATAAACATGAGATCATTACCCTTGAATCCATAATCCAATTCGAGAAAGGTTAGGATCAAAGTCAAGTGAAGTTAGAGTCAAGCCTAGAAGTTAAGAAGTATGTAACATCCGACAATTTGAAGTGGCTTTGAAGGAGCTTGAAACTTTGAAAATAGTCATTTTTGGAAAAATTTAAAAATCTGGAAATTTGGCAGTCCAGAATCTGGAAAATTTGGCTAAGTTCAAAAATCTGGAAATTTGGCTAAGTGTGGAAATCAGTGAGTTTTTGGCCAACTTTGAGCAGTCGTAACTCCTAGCTCAGGATGAGTTAGGAGTAGTTCCAGTTATGGTTTCGAAGCTTGTAGAACGATCTTTCCAACGCCACCGAGTTTGCTCGATTCCGAGTTGGTATGAGCGAGTTATGATCTTTGAAAGTTGGGCAGTTGGCAGGGAGTCCGTTCCGGAAATTTAAGGGCATTTTAGTCTTTTCACAAATCTTTTATTTTGAGTTCATATTGTTGTATTAGGATGATCTTTGGATCATTTCTGTCCCATTTTGAAAGAGAAGGAGTTAGGGTTCTTGAGATTGAAGAAGAGAAGAAGGAGAAGAAGAAAAAGAGAAGAAAGAGGAGATCAACAAGATCATTGTGGACTTTCGTCGGGGGCGATCCCTATCAAGGTATGTGAGTTTTTCGTGTGGGTTGATCCTTTCCCTCACACACACCAAGTTTATTCTATGATTTGAGAAAAGATTGGGATTTGTTGTTGAAGTATTGAAGTTGTTAGTTGTTGTTGAGGTTGTTGGTGGTGTTGTTGAAGTTATTGTTCGTCGTGAGACATGATTGGGTCGTGTATTTAAGTTGAAACCTATTGTATGGTGAGGGAATTATGATTCTAAGAATTATGACCCTTTTAAAGTTGATTCACCACCAATTCGCAGAAATTTCTGGGCTGTCGATCCCCATCTACGGGCGTGACCTACAGACCGTAGATCAATTGACGGTCCGTACTGGTCAACCGTCGATCGGGACAGAAGTTGGGTTTTTGGGGCATTGATCTACGGACCGTAAGTCAGGACCGTAGGTCAACACTTAGTCATTTTTTCAAATGATTTCTGGGGAAAGTTTCTGACGCAATCTACGGACCGTAAGTCCATCTACGGTCCATTGATGGCGTCCGTAAGTGCCATCTGTGTCACCAGAAATCTGAAGTCCCAGCCAAGTTTCCCCATTCCTTTTCCCACTTTCTCCAGCAAGTTCCAACGTATTATATCTATGATTTATAGCTGTTTCCGACACTCCAAAGTACGTCTAAGAGTTCAAGAATCCCTCCATAACATGTGATCAAACACCTTGAATTCATAATTCCGATTCAAGGAAGTTAGTTTCCAAGTCAAGTGAAGTTAGTTTCCAAGTCAAGTGAAGTCAAGCTTAGAAGTAAGTAAGTCAAAGCAAGTCTTTAAGGTTTTCCAAGAGTCTTCATTGAACGTTTTAACTTCATTCTAAGGCTCAAGTTCCAAGTTAAGTATTGAGTTTCAAGTCAAGTCAAAAGTTAAGAGTTTCATGTTAAGTTAAGAGTTTCACATCAAGCCAAGAGTTCAAGTAAAGTAAAGAGTTTAAAGTTGAGTTCTTTTCTCAAAGTTATTAGGGAACTATGTATTCCCAAAGAAGTTTTAAAGAAATGTTTTTACATTTAAACAAGGTTGGAAACTGAGATTTCCAAAAGAGCCTTAGGGCTAGTTTTTGAGTAATTATCTCATATCAGCAAGAATAAATATGTTTTAAAAACATAAGAGCCAGTACATTTTGGGAGTAGTATCGAGCACCGAATTGGGGGAGCGTTCAAAGAACCCACAGCCGCCATAGAACCATGTTAGCCACCATGGGTAGAAAAGGATCATACTTTTTAAATGAATCCTTTTCAGATTAGACTAGTGGATCCATTAGGCAGTTCAGGTCTTATACCTTTGGCCGGGTATAAGATGCTCTGGCAGCGTGAGGTCGATCGCTGTATCATCACTATAGCTCTTATGTGATGGTTGTCGGTTAGAGAAGCTCCCACAGCAGTTATTGTATTTTCATACACAGAGTTTATAACATGTTTTAAACAGTCTTTCTTTATATCGCACTTGTTTTAAATTGCCTTATATTGAAAGAAGTCAGTCAGGTTGAGTTGAGATGAGCCAGGTAAGCTATTTCAATTTCTTCCAGTTTTCCTTCTAGCCTATGTTGCTTAGCTTTCCAGCTCGCATACTCGTACATTCCATGTACTGATGCCAGTTGGCCTGCATCTTATGACGATGCAGACGCAGGTACCCAGGATCAGCACGCCGTTGATCCAGCTGAGCACTCCAGAGTCAGTGGTGAGCCTCCTTGCATTCCGGAGGACTCAATTATTTTGTGCTCTTAGTTTTTGTTTTATTAGGATGTTGCGGGGTCTGTCCCAACGTCCATCTCAGTATTTTAGAGGCTTCATAGACAGACAGTCAGTCAGCTAGTATTGAGTCTCTCATCTATATGTATATATGTAAATATTCTATTTTGAGATTCGAGTTGCCTTTATGGCCATATGTTATAAGTTAAGTTGTTTTGTAATATTGCATTGCATTTGTTATTATGTTGGGTTAGGTTTCCGCTGAGTTAAGAAAGCCAGGCCAAGGGTTTGCTTGGGGCCAGAAATGGTCTCCGGGTGCCGGTCCCGCCCAGGGTGTAGGCTCGGGGTGTGACATTACTGCTGAATTGAAGTGTTGGAGTTTGACTACAATACAAAAGAATCAATGAATGTAATTTGAAGAAGAAGTCCAAAGAAGCTAGGAGTTTGAATTGAAGAAGGAGTCTTACTTGAAGTAGAACTCTAAGTCAAGAGAGTTCAAGTCAATGAGGAGTTTGAAGTGAGCAATAACTCTATGAGGAATTGTATTTAAATAGAAGTGAAGTCGTCCAGAATACTTGTGCACTTACAGAGCAAAAAAGAGCAATTGAGAAATTGACTTCGCAAGTGCTACCAGCGAACTAAAGGAACACATCGAAGAACCTAATCCTTCTACAGAGTTTATATGTTAGGAGTTTTTCTTTGTGATTGAGTCTTGATGTAATCTTAGTTCAGTGAGTTATAAACTGAATTAGAAGTGTTTTCTTCAGGTTGTGATAACTTGAAGAGTTGGGAACACATACCTTGGGAGGTTTGTGTTGAAGGTTAGGAGTTAGAGTTAGTTCCTAGGATTACAAGAATTGTAATCTAAATCCACAACTTGAAGTTAAGGTAGGTTGCAAAGTTTGTAATCTATCTTTTGTAGAGGCTCAGTGATTTAGTGAAGTTGGAGTTAAATCCTGTAGGGGTACAGGTCGTGGTTTTTTACACCTTTTGAGCCGGCTGTTTTCCACGTAAAAATATTGTGTTTTTACTTACTGTCCTTACTGCTTTGTTGGAACACGTTAGGCAACCTGTTTCACACTTAGGCGAAAAGTTAAAATCAGTAAATTACTAGGGTCGTGCAGACTAACAGTATATATAAATGAAAAATAAGTTTTAACTTATATATTTAGTATAATTTTTTATATACATAGTATAAAGGTTTGGGGCGCACTTAGTGGCGCGCTGCGCCAGGCCCCAACCTACAAAAACTTATTTGGGGTGCACTGAGTGGCGCTGCGCCCCACCCCTTTTCCCAAAACTTTGACGAATTTTCGTACTTCAATTTCATGTTTAACTCTTCTAGAATCAAATGACTCCCCTCAAACTCTTATGGATTCTTAGACCCAACATAATTACAATGAAATCTACTCTAAATTACTCAAGAACCATACTCAAACACAAAATTCTCATCGCAAGAACTCAACGAACCCTCATACTTAAATAATAGATCACAAACTTCAAGAACTCATCAAAAATTCATCAAGAACTCAAAATATCCTCAATCTTATGGATGGAATTCGAATATGTAAATCATGATTGGCGTGTGGGTTAACTAACCCAACACTATGAAAACTTACATACCTCATAGGATCGAATCCTTGGCGAAAACACTTCGAAAATTGTAAGAACCTTGATCGTTCTTCCTTTTCTCCTCTTCTTGAACTCCTGTCAAAACCCTAAGCATATTTTAGGATTTGTAAAACTAATCCAAGTCAAATTTGACCCCAAAATATTACTAAAAATCATTTTAAGTTGATGGGGTAAGAAAAAGACCAAAATACCCCTCATTAATTCGGGTAACTTTCCTTAACCGGACAGGCTAACTTCAAACGGGCATATCTCCCTCATCCGAACTCAAAATTTAGAAACTCGGTAACGAAAGAGGATTCCAATACCTTTCATTTGATATTTTATGGGTTACCTAACTCATCCTGTACTAATAGTTATGGTAGTTTGGAGTTAACCCAAAACTCACAACTTAAGCATAATTTGAACAAAACTCAAATTGGCTTTTTCCAAATTAGTTCTTTCTATATTTAGCTCTTTCTAAGGGATGTTACACATAGTGCCAGAGAGGCTGGGGCAATGCGCCCCCATAGCGCCAGAGGGGCTGAGGCGATGTGCCCCCGTTAAGGATAATCCTATCCAATCTAATTCAAAATCAAAAGGATAGCTTAGCATTATTGTTACAGAATCTTTATAGTTGTGCAATATTATATATATATATATGGTAGTCTAGCTGATTTGTAGGGATTTGATTGTTTAATCACCATAATTAGTTAGTATTCTTCATGTATTTATATCATGTAATGTTTGAGCAATAGATAAGTTTGGAATCATTCTCTTCTAAAACTCTTTACCCCCATAGCGCCAGGGGGGGAGGGGAAATGTGCCTACAGTACGCCAAAAAAGGGATGCAGGTGATTGGGGATGCCCCCCTGCGCTATGCAGGAATGCACCAGGGTCGTATGCCCCCGTTTATCTTTCGTCTTTCTTTCTGTTTGAGTTCTTTTAAATCGTGTCTTCACCCTCTTCTTAATTTTAACTATCTAAAACACCATTAATCATTTAGATATCCTATATATACTAATCATAACTCTTGAATTCACATTTCAAATTCAAGGTAGAGTTAAGAGTAAAGTTTGAGAGAGTCCTTTTGAGTTATTTTGAGAAGTCTTCTACAATTATGTATGACTTGAACTAAGTCTTGAGTAAAAGAGTATGAGAATGAGAAGAGTTGTATTCATGAGTCTACATTATTATTGAGATCCTTGAGTCGAGTTGTTCATGTTCATAATTCCACATGAACTCTATGAATTGAGTATTCTTGAGAGGAGTAGTATCATTGAGTTCTGAGTTCCAAGTTCTTGAGTTTTGAGTATTGAGTTTTTTATATTGTTATTAAGATCTCTGTGTTGAGTCATTCATGTCCATAATTCCTCATGAACCTTATGAGTTGAGTTATAAATCTTGAAAAGCTTTTTAAAGCCAACACTTGAGTTTTAAACTGAGTTTTTGAGGAAATAAAGATGAGTTTTGAGAAAGAGTTTCATGTATGCATTGAGTAAGAGTATAAGGGAACTAAGTACTCCCAAAAAGGTATCAGGTTTTACATTGATAATAGAGAAACTCTGATTTCTAAATGAGTTTATAAGGAGTTTTTGAGCATTATCTCTTTTAAGTGAAACTTTTGAGTAAGTATCTCAAACTGAGGAAGAGTTATGTTTTTAAACATTTGAGTATGAGTTATATATTATTGGGAGTAGTATTGAGCACCGATATGGGGATGAATTCAGACAACTCAAAATCTTCATAAACCATGTATGCCAACATGGGTAAAGGATCATACTTTTTAGATGATTTCTTATTGCTTTTAAGTATTGCTTAGTGGATCTACTTAGTTGAGGATGTCCTATATCTCGGCAAGATATAGGACAGTTCTGGAAGCGTGGGCGAGACGTTGTATCATCACGTAGCTCATATATATAGTGATGGTTGTCGGTTAGAGAATCTCCCAAATAAGAGTAAAGAGTTTATTATTGTATTTTTATACATTTTCATTTCTTGTCTACTGTTTACAAATCTTATTTATTGCATCTTATTATCATTGCTTGCATGTTGATTTGAGTATTCTTGAGTTGAGTTGAGATGAGATAAGTATGTTTTCCTTTTGTCAGTTCAAGCCTATACTTATGTTCAGAGTTTCCCTTACATGCTCATACATTCAATGTACTGATGTCATTCGACCTGCATCATTTTATGATACAGATACAGGTACTCAGGATTATCAACAAACATTTTGTTGAGATCAATTGACATTCCAGCGAGCGTCGGTGAGCCTTCTTATATTACGGAGGACTTCACCTTTACCTTACAGTTAGTAGTTTTGAGATGTCGTGGGTCTTGTCCTGATATCTTCTGTAACAGTAGAGGCTTCATAGATGAACAAAGTTGAGTAGTTTTTCAGTATTTACCTTCTTTTGAGTTGTTTTACAAACAAAGAGTTTATTTACTAAGTATAGATTGATTTATTTTTTAAAAAAATGTTGAGTATTTGAGTTTAAGGAATTTAATTCAGTTTTAGGCTTATGTATGTTTGAGTTAGTCTTCTGCTTGTAGTCAGCCAGGATGAGGGTTCGCTTGGGGACCAACAATGGTTCTTGAGTATCGGTCACGTCTAGGGTGTAGACTCGGATCATGACATATCTATTCTTTTGTACTTGGAACATATTAATTTGACACTCTCCTTAAGAAAATATTTGTTAGAGGTATATTTTACTAAATTAATCTTACTGTTTTTAAAATCTACATTTGATCATTAGTATTTTGTGCAGTTAATTAATGTTGAGGTTAGTATTAGTTTCTCTTGATTTGTTAGAATTAAAAAGTAAAAAAGAAATTTTATTTTAATATAATGAAAAAAAAAACATATAAAATAAGTTATTTTATTACTAGTAATAAATATATAAATATATCAATTTCTTTTAATGGATAAAAACAAAAATAATGTTATGATAACAAGGTAAGATCCAAATATCACCTGAAATTGAATTTATCTTTTGTAGTAATCACATGTAGTTCCCTGCTAGTAAATAGTATTATCTTCCTTTTTTTTTTTTTTAAAAGTTGATATAAAAACTTGGTCATGGGTTATATTGAGATGGTTAAATTTTGAGTACGAAATCAAAAACATCATATTTTTTCCGTCCAAAATACATAAATGATCACTCAATTTTTAGTTTAACCAAAAGGGACACTTCGGTGGAGAAGGAGTGAGCTATGTTTGTGATATAACTATTGTTAACGTCGTAAAAAATTTGATCATCTCGCTGACTTATGAGCAATTTCTCTTCTTCTTTTTTTCTGGCTGACTTATATGAGCGATTTGCTCTCTATTTTTTTTCCCAAAAATTACTCCACACTAAGCGAAATTGAAAGTTTTTTTGTTGTTATTGTCGCTGCACACTAAGTGAGTTCTCAACTTCTTTTACTATATGCCCTCATAGAAATCTCCTCATTAATTTTCATTTAGATAACCATAAAAACCTTCTAATAAATTAGGGAGTATTTTTATTTCTTAATTACATTATAAATTGAAGTAGGATAAACATTTTCTAATGAAAAAATCATTATTAGGAAAATAATGTGTTTTTTTCAAAAAAAATAATAGATTTATTTGGAAAAAAAAAGAAGAAGAGAAGACATTCTTGACCTATTAAGTAACAATAAGAGCATTTTAAACCGAACTAGTGAAGGCAATTATATTTTTGGACCAAATTATCAACGGAAGACATTTTTGTTCTTTGCACATAATTTAAGAACATTTTAAATCTTTTTTCTGTTAATTAAATCATCACATAATCCAAAAAAAAAAAAAGTTGTCTTCCAACACATTTTCCAACACACTAAGAAAAAGCCAAAAACAAAAAGAAATTAAACATTCAAAAACCAAAAATAAAATAAAATTGAATGTTGAAATGATCCAACTTGATTGATGCTTGGACAGCTCATGAACTTGATGAACGTGAATGTCTTCAAGAGAAAACTTCTTCTCCTATTATCAATTCTTAAGACTTCCTATATGCTTCAAAAACCAACTCCATCACATTTGTTCTCTCTTCAACATCTTTCATTCTCTCTGGAATCTCCTTCAGCTTTGAACAACGATGGATACGAAGACCTTTAATGAGAGGCATTGCATTTGTGCCTAAATGCCACCTTTCTAGGTTTGAAAGAAAACCAAGATAAAGGAACTTTAGTTGACTGAAGCTGTTATCACTGCACAATATTTATTTTCCTTCATAAGCACTTAAAAAGAGATTCCTTAAGTTTGGCAACATTCCCAAAATAGGCATCGGATCTTCTGTCAGTCTTGAGTCCCTCAGAACCATCACTGTGATGGAATTTGGAAACAGATCAGGCAGTTTCTCTATTCTCCCATTTAACCACAATTTCTGGAGCTTTTCACAAGAAGTAAGAAATTCAAGGGATGGGAATGGTTCATAACCTTTACAAGTCAATTTAAGGTTTTTCAAGCACCTAATGTTGCTTAGGGAGTAAGATTTGGTAATATTATCCATGCTTAATTCTTGAAGATTGACTAAATCACTAGGGTCAACATATTTCCATTGATCACAACCAACGCCTTTAAGAACTTGAAGGCTAGTGAGTTGACTTATATGTTCCAAAGGTTTTGAAAACGGAGCAATTAAATGTCTTAGATTTATTAGGTTAGCTGTCTCAGGGGGTAGTTGGCAAGAGTATTCACTGTCAATGACAAGCTCTAAATCTTAAGAGCTTGAGGTAGTGCAAACTTCCTATGGCATCAGCTAGAACACAACCTTCATTAATATCCAAGTACAACACATATAGATGTTGGAACACACTACTGAAATTTATAAAACTCATGTTACAAAAACATGGATCAAAGAATATAATTGACCTCAACTTCAAGTTAGAAAGATGAAGTGAGAGGTACCTTTGTCCTTGACTATGAATGACATGTCTGATACATAAAGAGGATATGGAGCGATTTCTTGGATCATAAATGTCAAAGAAATATACTTCCGATGCCTTTTGTATGGCAAGATCACGGAGTAAATCATGAACCCTACATTCAGTAACTATTTCCCAAAATGTTTGAGCCACTTGAACCAAGCTTCGTCTTATCAGCTCATTCAAGATGCCTTCAGCGGCATCCTCCATTCTTTCTTCTCCTTTTGGTATGATGAAACCCTCTGCCATCCACAACCGTATTATGTTTTCAGCCTCGACCACTTTATCTTCTGGAAAAATACCAAAGTATAGAAAACAGTGCTTGAGCGGATCTTCCAAATCATTGTAGCTCAATGATAGAATGCAGGAGATTTCAATATATTTATCTTCAATAATGTTCTTCCAAAGGTGATCTTTCACCTTTTGCCATTCGTCCAGCCCCTTTTTATGCGAAAGTAGTCCTCTCAATACAATAATTGCAAGAGGTAAGCCTCCACACTTTTCCACCATATCTCTAGCTAACCTTTCCATTTCTGGAACCATTGCTCGAACGTCAAGTTGTTTCCTACAAAAGAGATCCCAACTTTCTTCTTGGCTTAGGAAACGAAGTTTATGGACAAAACCTTCGTCGTCTGCTCTTTTAGCCACATCCTCATTGCGCGTGGTAATAATGATTCTGCTACCATTCTTGCTATCCGGGAAAGCTTTTTTCAAACTCTCCCATGTTTCTTTTTTCCATACATCATCAACCACTACAAGGTATTTACTTTCTCTTAATAGCTTATGAAGGTGAATTTCTAGATCTCCTTCTGTCATCCTTTCCAACAAATCCAGAGTTTCCTTGGTGCAACCTTGGATGGATTTTATTATAGTCTTAAGAAGATCCATTGAATTGTACTCTTGAGAAACACATATCCAAGCACGTGTAGGGAAGCTAGAGGCTATATTAGGACTTGTGTAGAGGTTTCTGGCAAGAGTGGTCTTGCCTAATCCGCCCATTCCATAAATGGAGACGACGCTTCGACGAGGCACTGCTTTGAGAAGTTCAGATAGCGATATTTGTACAACATCCTGAAGTCCAACAAAAATGTAATCCTGGTCATCCACATATGAGGTAGTTCTCCTCAATGTTCTAACCTGATTACTTGGCCCTTCTCCAGCATTACTATTGATATTTGTAATACCATAAGTTTCTCGCTTGCGAGAGATATCTATGATTCGCTGCTTGAGTGATTGAATCTCCTCGGCGACATTGTAGAATTTCTTCTCTTTCCTACATATGCAAGCGCAAGCCTTGAGACGACTAGCAAATTCATGGTCATCACCTTTATCAGCCTCAAAGCTGTAAGTCTCGAGTATAGCGACAGCATCATTCGCAACAGAATTGATTTCAAACACCCATTGTTGAACTCTATGATCTACACATTGCTTTAGTTCTGCATCTTTGAGGAAAGACTGTATGAAGAGTAACTCATTTCTCAGCCACTCAATTTCCTTTCTCAGATTTTTACGCAGGGAAACTTGTTGTATGAGGAAATCACCCAATTTTTGAACTGCAAATGACACAAAGGCATCAGCCATTTTTAGGAGTTTGTATATTGGAATACAAGTTGGCAAATGGGAGAAGAGATAATATTGTGTTCAAAGGGTCCACTAATGTGAATAAAGTAATTGATGTAACAGCAATACATGAACTAGTCTACATTTATAAGGACAGGGGGATTGGAGGTGGAAGCTAACATCCCTTTCTCATTTACTATTTCTTCTTATTGGCTTGAATATATCTCCACCTAATGTCGTTATCCCGTTTACTATTTCCTCTTTTAAAAAAATACATACTGGAGAAAGTCAAATCAAAAGTTGGCGGTTTATTGTTGCCAAGAAGAATTAAGTATATTTTAGTTTACTTTCTTCACTTTGATTATGTAAAAGATTAATATTAACTTGTACATTATTATTTGTTAGTACTCATTCCCAGAGAATTAAAAATTGGTTTGGCTGGAGTTGGAGACATCATTAAAGCATCTTTCTGTATAATCAATCAATATTTGACTTTCCAATATTCCATCACACATTTTATATTGTTTAAAATCTAATAAGTCTACTTGTGGACATCATCATCACTACAATCAATTGTTACTATCACTGGCCATCATTTACTGTCATCATATCTGACCATCGTTATCACAACCACACCAATCACCACATTATATATCGCCAATCACTGTCATCATTCACTATTACCATTAATCAGCCAACCACCATTACCTCTAGCTAGGGCTGGCAAAATGAATCATAAATATGGGTATCTATACCCATTTAAAATGGGTTGGGTACCCAATGCTTTTAAAATGAGTCAAACATGAGTCCAACTCATATTACCCATTTAAAATATGGGTACTTAAATGGGTAAAATGAGTAAACTCTAAAGAAAGCCTATTTACTGTAAGAGAAAAAATAGGGTAGAAATTTGAATCTCAAGCGAACAAATTAAAATTGCTTCAGCTTTTCATCATCTTCCATCAACCAAAGTTGTCTCAGCTCCGGTGAGACTCTCTCCTTCGTCTTTACTTCTGTCCTCATCTCTCTTTTCTCCTTTTCTATTTTTGTTGCTGTGGTACACTGCTTTGCTGTTTTGATTGCTTAGATGGTAGACTTTCTATCTGTTTCTTTTAGTTCAACTTTTAGATCTAGTTAGTGAATTGGGGTCTGCTTGATTGAGCTAGGTGATTTTCTCAAGGTTGATGCATGTGTAAATACAGCTTCTAGTCATGGGTACAACTACTTCTTAACTCTGCCTATATGAGCATACCTGGTCAGAACCCAAATGAAGAAAGAAGGCTATGGTAGGTTGAAGGCCAAAGAAGTAGTTCCCTCAATAGTGTGAAATAGATATGGATGATCCACAGAGACATAGTCTGTGAAAAGCTAAAGTAACTTGTGGTTCATTTCATATTCTTACTTTATTGTTTGTGATGTTATGAGTTGATTTTGTTATTTGTATGTATGGCTCATTATTTATGTAGCACCTCAGAAATTTTTTGAGCTAAGACTCCAACCATCCTTCATTGTGAATTTAAAATTTTCTTAAGTGATCAGGTCACTAGATGTAGCATCTTGAGTTCCAAAAAGAACTAAAGAGATTCATTCAAGTCCTTCCTAAGTTCTTCTAAGTTTTGGGGAAACTTCAAAAAACCAGAACTTTTGGTACGGGATGTGTTAGGTGGCCCATAACATATCAAATGAAAGGCCTTTGGATTATATTTCCAACGCCACCTAGTTTAGAGCTCGTAGGAGGGATATATGCCCGTTTGAAGTCAGGTTGTCCATTTAAGGAAAGTTACCTGAAAATATGAGGGGTATTTTGGTCTTTTCCTTACCCAAACAGATTTCATTCGTTTTTAGTAAGGTTTTAGGAGTCTATGATCTCCACTTTGCTTTAGTTCTGCATCTTTGAGGAAAGATTGTATGAAGAGTAGCTCATTTCTCAGTCACTCAATCACCCAATTTCTTAACTGCAAATGACAACAAGGCATCAGCCATCTTTAGGGGCCGCGGTTTGGATTTTTTACTGTAATTAATTGATGTAACAGCAATACATGAACTAGTCTATATTTATAAGGACAGGGAGATCGGAGGTGGAAGCTAACATCCCTTTCTTCTCTTTGATTATTCATTGTTATTTGTTAGTACAGATTAATTCCCCATAGAATTTAAAAATTGGTTTGGCTGGAGTTGGAGACATCATTCAAGCATCTTTCTATATAATATAATCAATCAATCAATATATATGACTTTTGCAATATTCCATCAGACATTTTATATGTGACACTCTTGTTTAAGTCTACTTGTGGACACATTCCCCCTCTCTCTTTCCTACATTTTTTAGTTCACATGCCAAGTTGAGATGTCTTATGGAAATGGTAGTTCAACAATTTCATCATTCATCCTCTCGTCACCTATCATAATCATATCATACTATATTAAAAGTGGGAATTAACAAAAAATAATAATAATTAAAAGTCTAATTACTAAAATATATATCCTTGATGGGTTTCTCTTTGATTATCATAAACCAAATTAAGAGGTAATTACTACAATGAAGATGAAAGATCAAAAGTTGTAGTTTTCCTTAATAAATGTGTATATCAATTCTTCTTTATCAAAAATCAGTTATGTGTGGTCATGTTAATAAGTTGTACTTTTTGTGTGGTAACCTTTAGTTTTGTGGTTATTTTGAAATGTATTCTCGAGGGTATTGTTCAATTTTATACGTTATGTGATACTTTTCTCTTTTTTACCTTGGTATTTCAATTTTGTTGGAAAATATACTTATTGCTTCTTTAAATTCTTATAAAATGCGCAAGGTGAACATTAAAAACAAGTAAAAGTGAACAAAAAAAAGAAGAAAAAAATGACATTAGAGAACAATTTTCACGTACTCATAAAAAATAAGAGTATTATATCAACTAACTCTTTTTACGGACTTTTTTCTAGCCAATATTCCCTTTGTCCATTTTTATTTATTCATTACGTTATAAATAATTATTCATTTGTTACTTGTTTACTTTAGAAAATCAAGTGATGATTTATTACTTAATTCCTAATTCACTCTTATTATTAATTATAGTCATTTGCCAATGCATTTTTTAATAGTAAAATTTATTATTTTAGAAGATTGATATAGTAAAATTATCTTTATTATTTCTTAAGAGATATGTCAAATTAATACTGAACAAGTAAAGCTGTAAAGATGGACAGAAGGAGTAGAAACTAAATTTAAAAAAATTAAAAAAATATTATTAAAAAAAGAATAATATGACATGAAATCCCATTAAAAGTGTGCACTTTGCATATTCTTTAAGAAATTAAAAAAGGAATCATTTGAGAAATGATTTAAAAAAATAATTAATATTAAATGTAATAATAGAAAAATATACTAAAGTAAAAAAACTAAAAAATGATAAATAATTAAGAATTGTTTATTTTTTACTGAATATAACATATGAGTTATTTTTAAAAAGTTAATTTTTTTTTAAGAAAAATGAAAATGTGACATGGCATTCCAATAGGAGAGAGAATAATTTATTTTTGTGTCAAGTAAATATGTAAAGTTGAGTGATATTATAGTCCTAAACAAACACAAGTACTATTACCAGGTAATTTCTCAAACATGAGTGACCATCTAGAATTATGTGCATTAGGAATTGAAAATACCAAACTGGGAGAAGCTAATAACATGAATGAAATTCTTAATCTAAGTCAAAATTACTTTTAAGTAGTTTTGAAGTATTTCGATAAAATAAAAAAATGCTTATAAGAATGAGTTTGATTTTTCTCATGACATTAAGTAGATGAAGTGTTAGAGTGGCTTCAAACTATGGATGAACTGAGTGGTATAAATGTTGCAAGTTTGAGCTTTCTTTCTAAACTAAGATAAGACTAAATGTAATAGGTTGCAGTGCTTTTACATTGTTTTTACCTACGAAATTTTTTTTCTGTTTTGTTCAGTTGATATTAACGTGTTCAATTTACTTTTAGCTACTTCTAAATCCCTACTTTATGATGCTCTTCTAGACACTATAACTCATAGGGAACTTGCATTTTTACCAGATTCTATTGCAATAGTGTTGTCATTCTTTTAATTTTACTAACCAAATATTGTTGGGCCTCTAGTGCTCTATATATTGAACTACAATTACTAATGTGATTATGCCCACATGTCCAAGTCATCATAAGTTAAAGAGTATAATTTCTTCATAGTAAACTAAAAACACTTTGCAACTTAAATAAACATTACAAAATCAAATTAAGAACATCAAACTCAACAGCACAATTATTACAACACTAAACCAATGGCCACAAAAGAAGAACGATGAATGGAAACATATGAAAAAGACCATTGAACAAGGACTAAATCTCAATGAATCATAATAACAAAAGATATACATACTCTAGTTTATTAGGTGAAGGAATATTGTTCGTACCTCATCGAACAATCAACAAATTTGACTTGACCTCCAATATATACTACCATCACAAGTAGTCATCAAATATCCTCTTGCAAGCCTTACACAAGTATCACAGTCTACATTTGAACTACAAGTAGCATGATGACCATAAGTTAAAGCATCATTAGGATAAGGAGATGTTATGTAGTAATCATAACCTTGATTTGGTGTCACATTTTGTAATGTTTCAACAACATAAGCCAGACTTGAATTTATTAGCTGAAGGAATATTGTTCGTACCTCATCGAACAATCAACAAATTCGACTTGACCTCCAATACTACCATCACAATAGTCATCAAATATCCTTTTGCAAGTATCACAATCTAATTATTCTATATTTGAACTACAAGTAGCATGACCATAAGCTAAAGCATCATTGGGATAAGGAGATGTTATGTAATAATCGATCATAACCTTGTTTTGGTGTCTCATTACTTAATTCTATAAGAACATATATAAGACAAACTATCTGAAAATGGACCATTTTTGTCATACATTTCACCATTGCATTATGGTCCAATAATTTAGACTCTGGAAATTCACTTCTCACAAAACAATTAAAGTACCCCATGATCAAAGTTATAATTAGAAATGTGGTTAGCACTCTAATTCTCAAAATTGAGCTCCTAGCTATATGTATGTATATATATTTATTTATTTTACTTTTGTGTTACAAATAATTGAGTTTAGTTCTTTAATGTCCTTTTGTTTAAATAGATTTATCCATCCTTTGATTTCTCCACCAATGAAAATTAAAGTATTTCATAATTTATATTTTATAAATTATATATGTTGCCGGCAAAAGACCACTACTATTTTTTTGCTTTGATATTATAAATCTTAATGCTTGGTATAATTCTTGCAAAGGGGGGAATATTCATCATACAAAGATAGATCCAATAAAAGCAATTGATGATTAATAGTACTGATGTTATTATTATTATTATTAATATTATTATTATTATTGAATAATTTGGATTTCTAATCATTTAGAATTATTGGGTTTTAAAATTAACAATTTATATCTATTATATAGGATTTAGATCAAAGCTACTGAATTCAGCTGAATCCATTATTGAAAAACTAGCTCCGCCCTTGCTAGTTGCTTCAGGTACTCTATAGTGATTATTGTGCATTCGGATTTACAATTTGATTGTTTTTGTTATTTAGTTTCGATCATTTGATTTTCGATTTTCAAACATGATGGCTCAACGTGATTATTGTTCCCTTCGTCCTAATTTATATGAAAGTATAAATTATAGTTTGACTCTAAAAAGAAAATCATGAAAATTAAAAGTGAACGGAGGGAGTTTTTTTTTTTTTTTTTTAAAACAAATTTACTACTAGACAGTGTCTAGCGGCTTTTTATTAAACATAAAAAATATCAATAGG
>NW_026028504.1:0-783 GCF_019186545.1 Solanum stenotomum | reverse complement strand
AATTAAGGATAAGACGGTGAACTCAAGTCTTATCGCATGAAGAGGGCAAGACATTGAGTTCAAGTTTCGATGCTCCATGATGATATTATTGGATCTGAGCTGCAACAAATTATGGCCTAAAATGTCTTGTTATGGATAAGACATTGAGTTTAAGTCCTAATGCACTGTAGTAATGACATGATGATGACTAACACGAAGTAGTAAATTTTTTACTAAAAGTGATGAAGCCCCCCCCCCNCCAACAAATTAATTTGCTCAATTCTTTTTTGTAAATGTGGTAGCAGTGCATAATATGTCTAAAAAATGACAAGTGGTTGAATGTATGAATATGAGTGTGGTAAAATATTAATGTTTTTTGGTAATTAAAAGGAAGAACACTATGGGTTCTTAAGATGACCCTTCAAATGTGAAGGTAATTTTTTTCATCAAAGTGGTATGAAAGGTTATTGGACACATTGTTTCTTAAGATGATCCTTCAAATGTGAAGGTATTTTTTATCCATCAAAGTGATATTAAAAGTTTATTGGCACATTATCGTGGTGCCACCTAATTTAAATTTTTTTGTAAATTCTTCATCAAAGTAAAAGGAATACAAAGTGGTAGTACATTTAGTAAATTTTATCTTATAATGTGGTGTTGAGGTGGATCACCTAAATTTGGTAATGTCAAAACATGACAATGAGTTTCTAAAAAAACTTATGGAGCATGTACAAATGGTTATGGTCAATTTCTCGAAGAAACTGTGACTTGTGTTTGTATGAATAAGAACATGTTCATATATGG
>NW_026028503.1:0-259 GCF_019186545.1 Solanum stenotomum | reverse complement strand
TATCATAATGGAAACATACCATAAATACCCTCAAGCATCCTTGTGCAATGCATGAATAAGATCCCATAATCCTACCTACACTAAGGAAAGCTTCTTGAGTAACCATAGTTCATAACTCTTATTCTTGTTCATATTATCATCGTGGGAGATTAGCCTTAACTGACATAGACCATGTGAGCTTACCATGGAATTCGGTGTCTACCCCACACCGAAAATGGGTTGTCCTACCTACCTAAGGTAGAATCATACTCTTAGCTTA
>NW_026028502.1:0-780 GCF_019186545.1 Solanum stenotomum | reverse complement strand
GTGGAGGTTGTTCTACTTGCCAAAGGTAAAACCAATAAGCAACCCATGTAGGCACATGGTTTACGGGATGTCCAAGGAAGTTCATTGTGCCTAATCTCATACTCAACTAGGCCACCTTCCTAACCACATCCACTCGGTGCTAGCCTTGTTTCCCATAGAGTATTCAATCACATATGTACTTAGAGACGGTTCCTTTTCTAGTTCAACCAACTCATAGTACCTCTTCCCAAGAAAGGCCCCATTTCTTAGTCATGGCCAATCAAGGCTCATAAGGATAGCTCATTAAATCCCCCTGGAAGGGTGGCTTAGGCCTACAGATTTTTCATTAAGGGTGCCTTAAGCCTGCCGGTCCAAGGTTCATCATTTCACACATGATAAGGGCTACCACCATTAGGTCTACCGATTTCATGGTTTTACATTTACTTAGGAAAGCTAGACTTATGAAAGGGCACCATTTCTTAGTTTTGCCGATTCAAGTCTTGGCCTAGAATTCCTCTTTTAGCATTTATAGAAAGGACACCATTTCTTAGTTCTGCCCATTTCACACATTCATGCATTAAAGACTTTAAGTAACAAGGAGGGACACTTTAGTCTACCGACCAAGTCACAACATTTTCATTTAAGGATACTTCATAATCCAACATCATTTCATATACACATCATGAGAAATCATACTTTAACTCACAATGCTATCCACTTTACATAGGATCATCACAAGATCACATAAAACTCATTCACCTCATACCTTCACGTATAGCTTCATATAAAACTCATTCACAT
>NW_026028501.1:0-445 GCF_019186545.1 Solanum stenotomum | reverse complement strand
ATGGAACAGTTCTTTAACGAGTGATAATCAGCTCTAAATCGTAGAGTTGAAGAGTATATTTACACTTTTTTTCTAATTTAAATAGAAGAAAATAACTATCGAAAAAAAAATTATGTTTTGTTCCCATATCTCTTAACTCACATATAAAAATAAAAATCTTTTGAAATATTTGATATAAACTTCTTTTAAAAAATTGTAATGGATCACAAAGTCAATTAACTCGACCACATGTGTAATTTTGTATCCCTTGAGTCACAGACTGTTATATTAAACATTCAAAGTTTTTTTTCAATAAATAAGTACCTAGTAGCTTTCTTGAATAAACAAAGGTATAAATAACTAATAAGCAAATAAAAACAAATAAGTGGTGGACTAAAAAGTAGAATTTAAATCATTGCCATCATTGTCATTTATTATCAACCAACTAAATTACAAGATGAATTAT
>NW_026028500.1:0-317 GCF_019186545.1 Solanum stenotomum | reverse complement strand
TTTTGGAGTGTAAATCAAATTAGTTATACTCCCTCCGTCCCTATTTAGTTGTCCATATTTCCTTTTTTAGTTGTCCCTATTTAGTTGTCCATTTTGACAAATCAAGAAAGGACAACAAATTTTTTCCTATTATACCCTTATTTACACTTCTTGAAAATTGTAAAAGTGTATGTTGTTTCCTTCCAATTTATTTCACTTGAATTCAAAGAAGTGGTTGTAATTTTGAAGTGAAAAGTTGTCATAAGGATAAAATTGTAACTTCACTGTGCTAATCATTGTTGCCTTAATGTGTGTGTCATTTCTAAAGTGGACAACTA
>NW_026028499.1:3573-5978 GCF_019186545.1 Solanum stenotomum | reverse complement strand
GCCCTAGCTCTTTACTTTTTTAAAAAAATGAGACAAACTGATCTAAAATCAGTCTAACACTTTAATATAACCAAAACAATTGATTTGTGAAAAGACCAAAATGCCCTTAAATTTCCGGACGAACTCCCTGCCAACTGCCCAACTTTCAAAAGGCATAACTCGCTCATACGAACTCAGAATCGAGCAAACTCGGTGGCGTTGGGAAGATCGTTCCAAGGGCTTTCCAAAAATAACTGGAACTACTCTTGGCTCATCCTGAGCTAGGAGTTATAACTGCTCAAAGTTGGCAAAAAACTCACTGATTTCCAGACTTAGCCAAATTTCCAAATTTTGAATTTAGACAAATTTCCAAATTCTGGACTTAGCCAAATTTCCAGATTCTGAACTTTTTACAAAAGTGGCTACTTCTAATTTCTAGCTTCTTCATGTTCATTTTAAATTGTCGGATGTTACAATATCTCCCTATTGGGAACATTCGTCCTCGAATGAGGTTACTCTTACAAGACTAAGGGTGTAACATTAATTCAAACACCCAACAAGCAATCATGCAACAACAACAACAACAACAACAACAACATGCCCACTATAATTTAAAGAGCACTAAGAAGGAAATTAATACCTTGATCTGTGGATTCAAAGAGATATGAATATCTCTTCTTCATGTCTTCTTCGGCTTCCCAAGTAGCTTCCTCAACAAGTTGGTTCCTCCATAGGACCTTGACTAAGGCTACATCTTTCGTTCTCAACCTACGAACTTGACGATCCAAAATTTGAACAGGAACCTCCTCATAAGATAAGTTATCCTTGATCTTAATACTTTCAGTCGGTAGGATTAATGAAGGATCGCCTATGCATTTCTTCAACATTGAGATGTGAAATACCGGATGAACCGCTGCTAGTTCCTGTGGTAACTCCAACTCATAAGCAACATTGTCAATCCTCTTGACTATGCGATAAGGTCTAATGTATCGGGGACTAAGTTTCCCCTTCTTACCAAACCTCATAACCCCCTTCATGGGTGAAACTTTCAAATATACCCAATCGTCTATTTCAAATTCTAACGCCCTTCTCCTAACATCGATGTAGGATTTCTGATGACTCTGTGCCGTTTTCAACCTCTCTTGAATCATTTTCACCTTCTCCATAGCTTGGTGAACTAAATCTGGTCCTATGAACTGTGCTTCACCAACTTCAAACCATCCAATAGGAGATCTACATCTTCTCCCATAAAAAGCTTCATATGGAGCCATCTGCATGCTAGAGTGATAACTGTTGTTGTAGGCAAACTCAATGAGAGGTAGGTGATCATCCCAATTACCTTTGAAATCGATCACACAAGCCCTCAACATATCCTCCAAAGTCTGAATAGTGCGCTCTGCTTGCCCATCAGTCTGAGGATGAAAGACAGTACTTAAGTTCACCTTCGAACCTAAGCCTTTCTGAAAAGATTTCCAGAATTGTGCAGTAAACTGTGCACATCTATCTGAAATAATGGAGATTGGGACTCCATGAAGTCTCACTATCTCTTGAACATACAACTTGGCATAATCTTCTACTGTATTGGTAGTCTTTACCGGTAGAAAATGAGCTGACTTTTTCATTCGATCGACAATACCCAAATAGAATCATGCTATTTGCGAGACCTTGGCAACCCTGTGATGAAATCCATATTGATCATCTCCCACTTCCACTCTGGAAGTTCTATCCTCGGAGCCAAACCACCGGGCCTTTGGTGTTCAACTTTCACTTGTTGGCAATTTGGACACTTAGCAACAAACTCAGCAATGCCCTTCTTCATGCCATTCCACCAATAAACTTCACGCAAATCACGATACATCTTGGTGGAACCCGGATGAATAGAATATTTGGAGCTGTGAGCTTCCTCCATAATCTTCTCTTGGAGTCCATCTACTATAGGTACACACAATCTACCGTGATATCTCAATGCACCATTTCCCCCTTATTCAAAAGCTAATACTCTTTGCTTCTGAACCTTTGCCTTCAACTCAAGCAAAATGGGATCTTGATCTTGCTTCTCTTTCACTTCTGACATTAATGATGACTCGGCCCTGCTCATCACCGCTATTTCTCCTTCTGCGGAATCTGTAAATCTGACTCCCAGGCATGCCAGTCTGTGCACATCTTTTGCTAACTCTCTCCTTCCTTCTTCAATATGGGCGGTGCTACCCATAGACAACCTGCTCAAAGAATCAGCAACAACATTAGCCTTACCTGGGTGGTAAAGAATACTCAGGTCATAATCCTTGAGTAACTCTAACCACCTCCTCTGTCTGAGATTAAGCTCTTTCTGAGTAAGCACATATTGAAGGCTCTTGTGATCAGTGAATATGTCGACATGCACACCATACAAGTAATGACGCCATATCTTCAAAGCAAATACTACA
>NW_026028499.1:0-2068 GCF_019186545.1 Solanum stenotomum | reverse complement strand
TAGGTGTAGAAACACAAAAGGGTTCACAAAGTCTTTCAGGAAGAACCTCAAACTGATTTGCAACATAAGGAGTTACAAAAGATAAACTCGCTCCTGGGTCTAGCAAAGCATACACATCAAAAGCAAAGACTTTGATCATACCAGTGACAACATTCGGAGAATTCTCTTGCTCATGGCGACTGGTGATAGCATAAAGGCGGTTTGCTCCTCCACCTACACTAGAAGTAGCTCCTCTAGGTGCCGTCCTGTCTGGTGGAACAACTGAAGAAGACTGTGCTTTATTGCTTCCATTACCCTGCCTATTCTTTGGACACTCTCGCATGAAATGTCCATTCTGACCACACCTGAAACAACCAATGGAGCCCTCTCGACAAATACCTGAGTGGTTCCTACCACATTTGGCGCAGACAGGAGGCTTACTACTCCCTTGCGCCACACTACCCGAAGATTGTGCTGGTCTAGCCCTGAAGTCCTTCGAATTCTGAACATTAAATTCACCTCTGTATCTGGGTGCAGGTGCTCTAGCAAATGATGGAGCAGGTCCCTTTTGCCTTTGCTGAAAGGAGGAACGGTTTGAATTACCTCTCTGCTGCCCGGACTCGTTCCCGATCTTAGCTCTCTTATTTCTGAACTCTTCTCTGTCCCTCAGCTTCTCTTCCTCAACCTGCTGCACATAAACCATCAACCTTGATATGTCCATGTCCCCGATAAGCATTGTTGCCCTACCTTTCTTGCTCGACAACCGAGACAGCCCAGCAATAAACAAGCTCATTCTATTCCTCATGTCCGCAACCATCTCCGGAACATAGCGGGATAATTGTGTGAACTTCAAACTGTACTCACGAACACTCAAGGACTCCTGCTTAAGTGTGAGGAACTCATGTACCTTGACCTCTCTCAATTCTCGAGGAAAGAAATGCCCTAAGAAAGCTTCCTCAAAACAGGCCCAACTCGCAGGTGGTGCATTCTCAACTCTGCCCCCTTTCCACTGGTCGAACCAAGTTCTAGCAACATCCTTCAATTGATACGCAGCTAGTTCAACCCGCTCAATATCTGCCACATGCATCACATCAAAAATCTTCTTCAACTCCTCAATGAAGTTCTCTGGATCCTCAGTAGTACTCGAACCCATGAAACTCGGAGGATTCATCCCCAAGAACTCACGAATTCTTGAAGTGTCAGCTCCTTCATGTCGAGCTCCACTTTGCTGACCAATTTGATTAGTCACAGCTTGACTCAGAATTCTAATTGCCTCTCTGAACTCGGCATTAGAAACTTCCCCTTGATTTTGCACTCCCGGGGCATAAGGTAACTCTTGCTCATCAACATAACGTCTAGGAAGACTCCCTCTACCAACTCTTCGTGGAGGCATGACTATGTGAAAACACGCGCAGGCACGGATTAGAAAGAAACTTTTTAGAGATAAACTTTAACGCATGAAATGAGTGTGAAAGAAATGAGAAATCTTCCTAAATGTTGCAGCCACCCAATTATAGATGTGGCGTGCTTCACACTGATAACTAGGACTCTACAGACACGACTGCATAGATTCCCTAGGACTCTTGAACTATGTGCTCTGATACTAAGTTTGTCACGCCCCGAGCCTACACCCTGGGCGGGACCGGCACCCGGAGACCATTTCTGCCCCAAGTGAACCCTTGGCCTGGCTTTCTTAACTCAGCGGAAACCTAACCCAACAGAATAACTCAATGCAATGCAATATTACAAAACAACTTAACTTATAAAATATGGCCATAAAGGCAACTCGAATCTCAAAATAGAATATTTACATATATATATAGATGAGAGACTCAAAACTAATTGACTGACTGTTTGTCTATGAAACCTCTAAAATACTGAGATAGATGTTGGGACAGACCCCGCAACATCCTAATAAAACAAAAACTAAGAACACAAAATAATTGAGTCCTCCGGAATGCAAGGAGACTCACCACTGACTCTGGAGTGCTCAGCTGAATCAACAACGTGCAGGATGCTGATACGGGGTACCTGTATCTGCATCATAAGACAATGCAGGCTAACTGGCATCAGTACATGAAATGTACGA
>NW_026028498.1:0-213 GCF_019186545.1 Solanum stenotomum | reverse complement strand
ATAGTTACATACAAAAGCAATATTCACATATTTAGATAAATTGAGCAAAGTTGGCAAGAAATATATGGGATCCACAAATAATATAGTTTACTTGCAGTTTTTTAAAATGAAAGCTCACACCCTAGAGAAAATAATGACTAAATATAAAAATGACTCAACAATTATCAAAGAAGAAAGAATCAAACATCAGTCCAATTTACCCAAATTTAGACC
>NW_026028497.1:0-579 GCF_019186545.1 Solanum stenotomum | reverse complement strand
AGTTGAACAGATCCAAGGTAAGAGTTCCCTTGTACTCCTTTCAATCTTAAGTTGTGGTTTAGCTTTCCAGCTCGCATACTTGTACATTCAATGTACTGATGCCAGTTGGCCTACGTCTTATGACGATGTAGACACAGGTACCCAGGGTCAGCATCCAGCACACCGTTGATCCAGCTGAGCACTCCAGAGTCAATGGTGAGCCTCTTTGTGTTCCGGAGGACTCGATTATGTTGTTCTCTTAGTTTTGTTTTATTAGGATGTTGCGGGGTCTGTCCCAACATCCATCTCAGTGATATTGAGGCTTCATAGACAGTCAGTCAGTTGGTTTTGAGTCTCTCATCTATGTATATATGTAAATATTCTATTTTGGGACTCGAGTTGCCTTTTTTGGCAAGATTTTTATCAGTTGGTTATTTTATAACCTTTCATTGCATTGAGTTATGCTGTCGAGTTAAGTTTCCGCTGAGTTAAGAAAGCCAGGCCAAGGGTTCGCTTGGGGGCCAGTAATGGTCTTCGAGTGCCAGCCACGTCCAGGGTGTAGGCTCGGGGCATGACAAAAAATTTGGGTCAAAAAAAGTT
>NW_026028496.1:0-937 GCF_019186545.1 Solanum stenotomum | reverse complement strand
GACCGACACTCCTCACTAACCAAGTCGGACACACCCATCACAAATTTGTTCATCCTCGACCTAGAGTCGGCCACCAAGTGAGGTGCATACTTGGAGTGTTGGACAAATTTGAGGGCATACTCCCTCACACTCATAGCTCCTTGCTTCAAGTTCATGAACTCCACCAACTTTGCCTCCCTAAGCTCAAGAGGGAAGAACCTATTAAGGAAAGCAAGTTTAAACTCCTCCCACAACACCACATAGCCATTAACTTTCTCACCCTTCCATTGATCAAACCAAATTTGAGCAACCCCCTTAAGTTGGTAGGTCGCCAATTCCGCCTTCTAACAAGCACCAACATCCATAATGGTCAAGATTTTGCATACCTCATCGATGAACTTTTGCTGGTCCTCATCCACCTCTGAACCATGGAAGACCGGAGGGTTCATCCTCATGAAATCTCTCACCCTTTCCCCCGGGGTGGTAGTTCGAGGAGCTTGGGCTCCTTGTTTCACTTGGTTAGCTACCACTTGTGCAAGCATGGTGAGTGCATCACGGAGCTCACCATTGGTGGGTGGCTCTTCCGGTGATCGGGCCCATCCTCCCCTCATGTTTGGCATGATGATATAGCAATCCAAAGAACAAGCGTTAGGGAGGAATCACCTTATCGCACTCTAAGCATGACATAGAACATGAAGAAGGGAAACCTTTCCTAAAACGTTTTGTAGGCTTCCATTCATAGTCGTGGCGCGCTTCACAACCATGATTAGGACTCTACTCAACGCGGTGTGTTGGACTCCGAGGATTTAACAACCTAGTGCTCTGATACCAAGCTTTTCACGACTCAAGCCTAGGGCCTAGACGTGACATGGCGAATGAGGAACCCGAAGGAACCCCAAACAAGCCTCTCAAACTTGTCATCACACTATATCGGTCGCGGAAGTACAATCAACATTAA
>NW_026028495.1:0-218 GCF_019186545.1 Solanum stenotomum | reverse complement strand
GACTAAAAAGGAAAGTAAGTCACATAAAGTGGGACGGAGGGAGTAATAATTTATAGTATATAAACTATAATTTTCCAATTAAGAGTATTTGTTAGGCGTTACTCCTTCACTATTTCTTTTTTTTTCTTGTTATTTTGTCCGTTTGTATTTGTGTTTTCTTGTTGATAAAGTGTATATATTTTCAGATAAGATTTATCCTTAAAATATTGAATTCTCGT
>NW_026028494.1:0-713 GCF_019186545.1 Solanum stenotomum | reverse complement strand
ATCATTTTTAATTTCTTTCAATGTGAGTGTTGAATTTGTTAATTAGTGTATTGAGTGTGTTTGGTATGAATCAAAGTATTTCTCAATTTTTTTTTTACAATAAACTACTTAATTCAAATGTAGCCATAAAACAACTTGTTTAATTTATGGAAATTTTATTTTGTAGTTCAAATATGCATTTAATTAGTGTGTCTTTCACTTCACTAATTAATATGGCCCTATCTACGTTATTGGCTTCCACATTTTTTGCTCATTCAAATGTTGAATCTATATTTATTAAGGAAAGTATACACAGTGAGGTGACTACTATGTAATTATTATTAGGGGTTTTTGATGGTTAGTTTGAAGTAGGGATTATTTGATTGTTAGTTTGTGTTTGTTGATTGTGAAATGAAAATTTTAATGTTGGGGTTTGTTTGAATTAGGGTGTCTTAGGATTTGTTTGAAATTTGGTATTTCTTGAGTTAATTAGTTCGATTTTGAAATTGTAAGATTAGATTGAATTAGGGTATTTAAGGAGTTGTTTGAATTTAGGATTTTAGCACTAGTTAGAATTTGGGATTTTAGGACTAGTTTGAATTTGTGATTTCAAGACTAGTTTGAATTTTGAATTTAGGACTAGTTTGAATTATTATTGAAGTTGAACTTAGAATTTGAACATGAACATGAACATGAACTTGAACTTGAACTTGAACTTGAACTTAGAATTTAAA
>NW_026028493.1:0-1508 GCF_019186545.1 Solanum stenotomum | reverse complement strand
AATTTTTTTTTTCGAAATGATTTTCACCAATGAGTTCCAAATGTCTTGCGAAACATTTTCAAGTAAAGATTTTCGAATTCAAACCTCATTTTCAGTATTGGGTTTTTGAGTTGATTTGACCCATTTTTCAAAATAAATTATTTGGGTGTTGTTATTTCCGGAATCTTACTGTAGTTACTTGATTGAATTAGATTGTGCGGCATTGGACATTGTTCGAAAAAGAAAAGGCTCAAGTCTTAATGTGACTTTTCATTGAATTGAGGCAAGTGATTTCTAAACCTTGTAAAACTAGTAGAATCGTGTATTTCCTTCACTGTGGTGTTGCGGAGTACTGGAAATAAGGTGATGGGTTCAATTATTTCACTTGATTGATATTGTAACACCCCAAAAAAATTTTGAGCTAAGACTTGAACCATCCTTCGTTGTGAGTAGGATTTTACCGAAGAATTAAAATTTCTTAAGTGTTAAGTTCACTAGATGTAGCACCTTGAGTTCGAAAAAGAACTAAATTGGAAATAGCAAAATCTGAAAGTTTGCAAGTTATGCTTAAGTATGAGTTTTGGGTCAACTTCAAACAACCATAACTTTTAGTACATAAGGATTTAGGAGATTCATAAGATATTAAATTAAAGCCCTTCGAGTTATCTCTCCAATGCCACCGAGTTTTCTCAATTCCGAGCTCTAAGTAAGAAGTTATGACTGATTTACTAACGTCGCGCAAACCTGGCAGCAGCTCCACGACGCGGAGCCAATACGGACCTCACTGCCTGGTGGAAAATAATTCCGACTCCCAACTTGTTTTAATTATTTCTTTAGAGGTATTTTAGTCCTAAAAACCCTTAGAAGGTCATCTAAATTGCCCTACACGTGTAGAAAATCAGTTTTTTAAAACTTTACCCTCTCATTCACTCCAAAGATTCTACGCTCAAGAAATTCAAGAAACGCTAAGGCTAAGGTTCATCTTTCAAAGGTTTTCCTTCAAGTTGCTTCAAGAGGATAATTCTTTCAGGTATGTAAGCTTCCATAGTGTTGGGTTTGTTCACCCCCACGCCAATCATGTTAATTTCAACTTTAAATTCGCTCTAATAGATGAAGCTTTGATATTCTTGTTATGTATTCATGAATTTGTTTCCATTCTTGAATTGGGTTGAGATTGAGGAGTTCTTGAGGTTAATGTGTCGATTTATAGAGTGGTTAGAGTTAGATTCTAGTGTACATGTGTTGAGTATCTAAATCTGAAGAGAGATTGAGAAAAATATTCGAATTTAGGCGAATTGGGGCTGTAAAACGGAGAAGGAAAAAGTCGAGCGTGATCTGGCACGCAAGTCCGCATCGCGGACTTGCTCCCCCAGTGACCAAAAAGTTTCTCCGCATCGCGGGTAAGACGCGGACTCCTCTATCTCAAAATTTAATTTCACGAGTATTATTTTAAACCATCTCCGCGTCGCGGACTTGTTCCAAGACGGTGATTTCGTGACTCTTCTCATGTTTAGCTATCAACAATCATT
>NW_026028492.1:0-284 GCF_019186545.1 Solanum stenotomum | reverse complement strand
GGAGTCAGATTTACAGATTCCACAAAAGAAGGAATAGCGGTGATGAGTAGGGCCGAGTCATCATTAATGTCAGAAGTGAAAGAGAAGCAAGATCAAGATCCCATTTTGCTTGAGTTGAAGGCAAATGTTCAGAAGCAAAGAGTATTAGCTTTTGAACAAGGGGGAGATGGTGTATTGAGATATCAAGGTAGATTATGTGTACCTATGGTAGATGGACTCCAAGAGAAGATTATGGAGGAAGCTCATAGCTCCAGAAATTCTATTCATCAGGGTTCCACCAAGAT
>NW_026028491.1:0-284 GCF_019186545.1 Solanum stenotomum | reverse complement strand
CAATTCAATAAATATGATACATAAATTAGAAAGATACAATGATTTTGATATAGTAAAAATTAACCTTCATTAAATCTCAAACCATTCTTTAAATTAATAAATATTAATTTATTGATTAAATAATATATTTATAAAATAATAAAATTTCACGGTTCCACCTATATTAATTTATAGAGGTTTTAGTGTATATATATATATATATATATGGGACACATTGCAAACGCATCCGTTAGAAGAATTTTTTTTATACTAATATATAAAAGCCGTAAAGAGAATATTACATT
>NW_026028490.1:0-295 GCF_019186545.1 Solanum stenotomum | reverse complement strand
AACCTAATAGAACACTAGAAAATCTTAAACCCAAAACCCTAAAACCTAAAAACCCTTAAAAAATCCAAACCCTAAGAAATCCTAAACGCTAAATAATATACCCTAAGAAACTCTAAATCCATAACTATAAATCATAGGGCTAAATCTTAAACCCCAAACCATATGGAATCCTAAGAAACCCTAAACCCTAAAATCCATTTAAACACCTACAACTATAATACCCGGAGAAAAAAAACCCTTTAAAACCATAAGCCCTAGAAAAAACCGTAAACTTGAAATCCTATGCCCTTTATTA
>NW_026028489.1:0-265 GCF_019186545.1 Solanum stenotomum | reverse complement strand
TCATGAGTAACCATTTCATAGTCTACTTAATGAAAGTATATTTGACACCATGTGATTGATAAAATTTTCAAAAGAACTCAAAAATGATTTTCAAAATTTGTTGAATCGAAATGATTGAGTTTCTTGATTGCTTATTTGGTTGTTGTTGATTTTGCAATGATGGTTGTTGAAATTTTGTGTTAGAATAGGAATTAAAATTACTTTTTCATGTTAAAGGGGGTGATTTCTCGCAAAAGCTAACTCGCCATCACAAAAGCCATGAAAC
>NW_026028488.1:0-238 GCF_019186545.1 Solanum stenotomum | reverse complement strand
CCTAGAAATGGGTTTCTCTAATTTCTCCGGTTTTTATCTTAAAAATGAAGAAAAATGTCGAAGGAGAAGATATATGCAACTTTCCACCGACCTAGGGCCCCACCTCACATGCTTGCTTGCGCGGTCCTACGAAAACGCGAATATCTCTCTATTCTGAAGTCGTATGAACAAACGGTTTGATGCGTTGGAAACTAGACTCGTAGACCTTCTATTCGATAGTTTGTGGGCCCTATAACTC
>NW_026028486.1:0-634 GCF_019186545.1 Solanum stenotomum | reverse complement strand
AAAAACGATTGACTAAACCACGCTGTCCATCACTTTTTCTGCAATATTTTTGACAGTAGCAACTGGCAGTTTCTGCTGCCCACTTGCAAATGTAATTCAATTCAATTCTACACTATTCAGCCCAATTAAACACACACAATTATAAACAATCTAAACAAAACATAAAACGACAAACTTAAAATAACATTCAAAAGTATCTAAATCATAAATTAAAATAACATTCAAGCTAATTAGTTCAAAGTTCAAGTTCTAATTTCAAGTTCAAGTCTAAGTTCAACTCCAAATTCTAAGTTCAAGTTCAAGTTCTAATTTCAATTTCAAGTTCAAATTCTAATTTCAAGTTTAAGTTCTAAGTTCAAGTTCAAATTCTAAGTTCAAATTCTAATTTCAAGTTCAAGTTCTAATTTCAAGTTCAAGTTCTAAGTTCAAGTTCAAATTATAAGTCCAAGTTCAAGTTCTAAATTCAAGTTCAAGTTCTAAGTTCAAGTTCAAGTTCAAGTTCTAAGTTCAAGTTCAAGTTCTAAGTTCAAGTTCTAAGTTCAAGTTCAAGTTCAAGTTCAAGTTCAAGTTCTAATTTCAAGTTCAAGTTCAAATTCTAAGTGCAAGTTCAAGTTCTAAGTTGAAGTTCAAGTTC
>NW_026028485.1:0-491 GCF_019186545.1 Solanum stenotomum | reverse complement strand
ATCAGAGGGTGTTTGAGTAAGCTTATAATATGATCAAATCATTTAATTAGCTTTAACTAGAGTTGTCACTATGAGCTGGCCCACCCCATCTGGGCTAATCGGCTTTGAAATTTTACGAGTCAGGCCAAGCTAACCCATTTTTGGTGTGGGCCAGAAAATGGCTGGCTCAGCCCACAAGTACACAGGCTACGGGCTTTGTCGGGCTAGCCCTCTTTTCTTAGACGTATATTTTTTATAATTTTTTAAATTAAATTATAATTTAAAAATATTATCATAAATATCGACAAGACAATATTACATGGTGTTAGTGTTACTACTTGTTAATCAAATCCAAAAATAAAATTATTTTTATAACATTTATTAAGTTTGATTTCAAGTAAAAGCATAAATAGCTAAATAGAAATATTAACCTAATTGTTTTCCAATGATCATAATAAAACATAATATTTCATAGCTACAGCCAATGTAGTGATTCCCTAGAAATTTTAGGG
>NW_026028484.1:0-634 GCF_019186545.1 Solanum stenotomum | reverse complement strand
GTTCTTCCCAGTATCATATAATTTGGATTGTCATCTTCAATCGTCGAATTCATCAGATATATTTTTTGATGAAACTGTTTGAACAGTTCTTTGAAGAATTTATGAGGTACTTACTTGTGTGTATGAGACAGAAATTTCAATTTTCTCATTAGTTTAAACTAATAGGTTTGGTAGAGTACGGGTGTCTGTTATTGGAGGTAGATCCAAACTTCCGATAAAATTACAGAAAGGCATAGAGTTAACAGAAGAGGCGGCCAAAGGCAATGAAGGACTTCATCTTACGATGGCACTAAACTATGGAGGACAATATGTTATGTATCAGATACTAAAGTTATATATTATCAGATAACATAACTATAAAGCAGATTCATACTGATTTAGGTTTGAAATAATTGGGGTTATATATTCACAATAACATTAATTATGAAGAACGTTAGACACATTGACAAAGATAGCTCTATTGGCCCTACAAATATGTCATATATACAACGGTGAAAAGAGAGTATTAGTTAAAATTTGGACGGATTCAATAATTTTTATTTTGTAGATTCGAGTGTCGAAATGAAATTTCGTCGATTCCATCAGTCTCGAAATATGGAAACTAGGGTCAAAGAGTCACCGGTTACAAATTCGG
>NW_026028483.1:24507-31703 GCF_019186545.1 Solanum stenotomum | reverse complement strand
CCTAAGAGCTAGGTTCACGGAGAAAAATAAAGTTATGACTGACGATTCGACATTGTCAACCAACTCAATTAGTTCTCATGATGAAGACAATGCTCAGGAACAATGATACAAAATTAAGGCTTGTTAAGGAGTTAATAAAGCTTAAATTTTTTAATGATTTTCTAAGTTTGGCAGACTTGACAAAATAGTGTATATACGTGATAGCACGGTTAGAAATCACCTATGTGAGTGTGAAGTGTAAGTCGCTTCAAAGAGGTGATTGTCAAAAGTCCATCTATCTATACACTCATGAAACCAGGAGGTGCTTATGGCTGAAACGAACACAACCGTAAGAACCATAAATGGTAAAAGGTTGATTGTGTGACATATGGTTGTCTAGGTATACACCAAAAATTGACGGTTCAAAGATATCAAATCTACCGATTGACCGAGTATATCCGACATATGTTCACTACGAAAAGTTCAAAGGGAAACCTACTTATCCAGATGCAATTAATTCTTGCTTGTAAAGTACACACACTTGCCCGTTTCTTTGTCTTGGAGTCATTCCCCATTCATGCGGGGGATTGTTGGGTTATAAAAGGTGTGAATGGAAAATGAAGAATTGTGACTTTTATTCAAAGTTGTGACTTTTATGAAAAGTTGCGACTTTTATAAAGAGTTGAGACTTTTATGAAAAGTTGTGACTTTTATGAAAGTTTGTGACTTTTATGAAAGGTTGTGACTTTTCAAAGGGTTGTGACCTTTCTGGTAAGACACAATAAGAACCATTTCACACTACCCTTTGTTTTCTATAAATTGAGGGATTTCCTGTCATTTTAAGTGAACCAATTTTCTGAACTTCTTCTTCTACTACTAAATCTAGTATTCTAAGTGTACTTTACTGCCGTTGAGTGGTTCACTGACATCGTGGTTCGCTGACATCGTGGTTTTAGGTATCGATACACCAGTGAGTAAGATCGTTCTATCCGGGGAGGATATATTTTATTAACCTCGGGTACTTGAGGGGAGTAGTTTTCTTAAGGGAACTCTGTGCATTCAGTGGGCTCAATTCTTTAAGAAAAATATTTTATATATTGTTTTTTCAGAGTTTATTTTCTCTATTGGTTTTAATTTTCTATTTTTGAAATGGTCTTTAAAATTTGTTGTTTCTTATCAAGTTCTTCAATGTTTTTGTTCTAAGTATCTTAGGAATACAGGATGAACAACATATATATGACAGAATTTACATATAGGTTTTAGATAGAAGATGATTGAAGTTCAACTAAATTTAAGTTGTGATCTTTTGTCTGTTAGATTTTTTAACTCGCATAGAATATATTTAGTATGACTTATTTACTTATACGGAATGACGAAAGATTCGAGTAGGTTTAAATTAAATTGTGTCCTTTTAGCCATTAAATCTCCATTTGCAATGTTATAATATGACATATTTTTTCTAATAATTGGAGCATGAATATGGAAAGAACAAATATTCAACTAGGTTTTAATTGTAACCTTTGAATCCATTAAATTTAACTCACAAAAAATATAGTATGTGGTAATTACACTCTATATGTGATTGTTGTTTGTTCTTTCATTTTTACTTACACAAGTAGACTTTCTTATTGCGTTGATCAGGGAAAGACATGACAAGGAACATGAAACTTACGTGAATGTAGAGATTATCCTAAGCCCAAAAGTCAAGACTTTTTTATTTCTTGATAGGGAAACTTTATTGATTGAAACTAAAAAAATGATTTTGTACAAAGAAGAATTTACTAATTAAGTTTAAATTTTGACCTTTTAACTGTTAATTTAGAATTTTTTTTAATATAACAAAAACAAAAATTGAGCATGATTTGATTTTAAATATAATTGAATAGTATTCTTAAAATGAAACAAAATTTTCTTTTCTTTCCTCAATATGTGTAAGTACATTAGTTTTGTAAATGTCTTGTGCAATTATTTATGCATTGCTTTTGCTTGAAAATAATTTAGAAATTCTTTTAACGTAACAAAAACAAAAGTTGAGCATAATTTGATTTTAAATATAATTGAATAGTATTCTTAAAATGAAACAAAATTCTCTTTTCTTTCCTCAATGTGTGTAAACAAACACATTAGTTTGATAAGTGTCTTGTGCAACTATTTTATGTATTGTTTATGCTCGAAACTAATTTAGGAATTTTCTTAATGTAATAAAAACAAAATTTGAGCATGATTTGATTTTTAATAAAATTGAATATTATTCTTAAAATGAAACAAAACTCTCTTATTTCCTCAATATGTGTAAACACATTAGTTTGGTAGGTATCTTGTGCAATTATTTGGTGTATGGCTTTTGCTCGAAACTAATTTAGAATTTTTTTTAATGAAATAAAATTAAAATTTGAGCATGATTCGGCTTTTAATATTATTGAAAGCAATATAAAATTTCTACTAAATATGATTTCTTTTAAAATTGGAGAAAATTATAATGTACTTTTATAGCACTACAACGGGTATAATCATACACATCTTTATTTAATATTCAATAAATATTTAAGTTTTATTAATCATTAAATTAATTTTTATTATATTTTTGAAATATTTTAAAAAATTAATATTTCAAAAATTTTGGCCAATATTTGAAATTTTCACTTGTTTCAATATCTTTTCATCCTACACATAGGAATCAATCCTAGGCAAAGTAACACACAACAAAGACAAAATTCATTTGATCCCCTATATTCTAGAACACATTTCTCCTCCTCTTCCCCATCTTTAGTCATGACTAGAAAGAAGGTGAAGTCAGATTTTATTGAAAATATCATTGCGAGGAAAGCCTCATAGCAGAAAAGACCAAAAGGATTCTTGAACAAGGCTCATAAACTCAACACCCTTTGTGGTATTGAATTGACTATTGTCGTCTATAGGCCTTACCACGAAGAACCAAAGGTGTTTCCAAACCATGAAACTATTACCAATACCTTTACAAACTCTAAGAAGCTTCTAGAGTTAGTTCAATAAAAAAACATGGAAACACAAGAAAGGAATACCAATCAAAGGATCTCGAAAATAGAGGATACACTTCGAAAGGTAAGGGAGGAAAACAAGATCATGGAGTTAACAAATCAAATGTATAAATTATTGAATGGAGAACATATTCCCACTAATATGCACTTGCACGATCTCAATGATCTTAGTTACGTAATTAATCAACACCTCAAACATTTTCCACGCACCTCATGTCTTTTTAAATTGCAGAAAACATTTTCTACACACCTCAAGTGTTTTTTAATTGTTGAAAACGTGGGATCCTCCCTTTAATTTCTTTGGCACTTGTTTTATTTGATCCTCCCTTTTTCTTGTCTTTCTCCTTGTCATTTAACTTAAAATGAATTACTTCTTTCATTTGAGATCTTCATTNAATGACTTTATTGGATGATACATCTTTCGACATTAATGTTCAAGATCCAAACCACCTCGCCACTGTTGGGATATATACTATTAACCATATGTTTAAATATAATATTTATTTAGTTTTAATAGATTATATATTCGTTTATGGTGTCTGTTTACTTATATAGTAGATGATTTAGTGTATATAGTTTTAGCTTATACAAAGAAGATTACATTATCGGTTCTTGTAAGTATAAAGTTTTTATTCGCAATCTAGGATGGAAATTGGACATGCCATCGGTACGATTTTAGCACAAAATTATATATAATTTATCTTGATTATGGAATCAGAACGGTATAGTTCAACTTATTGTGCTAGTGCATTTTGTATATATTGAACGAGCCTGAGTAGAGACAGTTGTTTTAGACTGACTGACAAAAACAAATTCTCTAAACTATTAAATGTACTTATATTCTCAATCCTGATATAACTATTATGATCTATATACATTAATTATCATTTTGATTTATTAAAAGGTGAGATTCTGAGATGAGTCAATTTACCTGGTAGATTAGATGATAATAGTATATATTGGTGAAACAAATAAGTTAGTTGATGGAATCCATGTCTTGTTATAGAAATTGATCGATATACCTTTTTGAGAAACTTAAAAGTTTTCATCGTGTCAAACCTTGCAAGTGGATTAATCATTGAATTAAATTCGCCAGTAATTTAATTTATTGATAAATATCTGTAATCTTAACATGGAGAATTACATAAGTGTTTAATGGAAAATTTCGAAGTATAAATAGAGGAGTGCAATTTTGAATTTCTAGTGGAATGTAATTTATTAGGGTAATAATAATTCAAATTAATTATTTGGAATTATTTCCAGAATAGAAAGCCTCAGTAATTAATTTTGTGGTCCTTATAGTGCCCATATTTAACTAGAACTCAGAATCCTATTTCTAAGGGGAACAAAAAGGAGTCAGGCGTGTGTTTCTTGTTTTTCAAGAAAACTGGGTTTTCTTCTCCTTTGGGATTGGGAAGAAATCTCTATAAATAGAGATTCTCCTAACCTAGAAAAAGATTGATTAGTTTTATACTCGATACTTGCCCACCCAAGTATTGAGAGAGTTCGGATGTGAACTTGTGATCATTATAGAAGACTGCTGCAAAGTTATTGTCTATCTTGTGGATTCGCTTGAAGATTTGTCTAACTTGGGGATTCAATTGAATGTATCTACTGATACTTCAAGAGGTAATTCTTGAATTAAATTTCAGCATGTTTACGTTTTCTAACATAATTATATATATTCTAGCATAAATGTTTTAGTTATCTATTATTCATGTAAGTTGTATGATTCTGATATGCTTTCACTGTGCATATAGATTTCTAACAGCCACAACAACTTATAAGGATCTAGGATCAATGTCTAATTATAAGTAGAAATGCATACACTTTAATTTCATATAGATTTCTAAGCATGACAGTAGTACTTTTTTTGTGTGATAAATTAAAGTATGAGAACATCTATCTATATATAATAGGAGAGGAAAAAGTGTCACGTATCAGCACCACAAAAAATCTCTAATTCTTAATTTTTAAATTAATTAAATAGAGTTAATTTAATTTTATTACTAAAAGGAAAAAAGTAACTGTTTTAGAAGACAAATTAGAATTTTTGTTTTTTTTTAAATGAAAAAAAAACGTTAGATGTTAACAGACAAGTTGGATTCTTATAATTTTTAGTTTTAGAAAAACAATTATATATATATATATATATTAATTATCACTATTATTAATATTTATTATATGACCCTTTTTTCTAAAAATGTTTATTAATTTTTTAAGATAAAAACAAGAAGTACAATGACTTAAATGTTGTCGGTTTTTTTTTTTTTTTCAAACGACCAAACAAAAGATTATGGCACCGTATAAGTTACTTTTTAAAACTAATTTTTTGCAGTTATATATATACGCACATTATTAAAAAATTTTACATTAAAAAGCAATTCAATTGACATTTTCTTAGAATAATGCTCCACAATTTTATGAACATAACCCACGTTTTTGGGCTCTTTTTTTTGTTCAATTTATAATTTGCAGTTGATTTTAACCTAATAAATTATATATAATAAAAATTTATCTGCATTTTTATTTGAGTTTAAATATAAAACTTTTATATTTAAATAATTTTATAAAATAAAAAATAGAAAGATAAAAGCTTGCGGTTTTGGAAGTGGTTACAGTTCCCCATTTTATTATAATTTTAGGAGGTTTTCAAATTTAAATGCATTTTGAATTCAAACTAACTTCAACTTCTCAACTTTATTATGAAATTATGTATTTTTTTTATGTGAAGTTGAAAGATTTAAAATAATCTATAATTCAAAAAACAAAACAAAAATTTAAAGCAATTTAAAAATAATTAAATTTAAAAATTGTTTCTAAAACAAATATGAAAACAGTTTTAATAAATACACGTGTATTAGTTTTAGAAAAAGTAGAAATATAAATTAAAAATAATTGATATAAAAAATTTAGATTGTGTTTTTCTTTTACAGAAACCGCAAGATAGCGGGTTACTATTTAAAAGAGTTCTAATTTCTCTCTATTACTTTATCAATTTAAAATACCATTTTCCAAAACAAAATAACATTTGTTTTAAACTGCGGTCAAGTTCACTAATCATTTAAGGAATGTTTAGGATTTCGGAGTTCTTCTTGATTTATTTATTTTTTTCAATTTGTGTATACATTATTTATAGTGCATGTTGTTAGTATTTTAGGATTGGTCTTCTTTTTGGTAGATCTGTTGAAGAATCTCCATGTCCGACGAAGAAAGGCTCTCAAAGATGCACGAAATGAAGATTCTTGATTTATTTTGTTCTTTTTTCAATTTGTTTATAGTTTATGTTGTTTGTATTTCACGATTGGTCTTCTATTTGGTAGATCTATTGAAGAATCTCCATGTAAGGCGAAGAAATGCTCTCAAAGATTAAAAAATTGGAGATCTGACAATGCGAGAAGGAAAAAAATAATTTAATGGTAGTGTTTTTATGGGTATTTCTCACTATCATTTTTTATTTGTGTTGACATGAGAGTTTTGTGAGAATTTTGAAACTATAATTGAGTGAGAATTTTGTTATGGCGAAAATATATACATCATATTAGAAGTCAATATTCTTCAAAATCTTAAGACGCAATTTGAATATTGATGATTGTTATATAAATATTGTGGTTTATTTTACAAAATGTTCTTTTAAAGGAAATATATTATAAATGTTGATATGTTTCTTTTCTTTCTTATTTTTTTTAGCAAGAAGTATTTAGAGTAATAGTCTTGAGTCTCGATCATATGAACACACAATATGATTAAATGAACACACAATAACGGTCAAGTTCAGATTTAAAATAATAATCTTTTCATAAATAAAAAACTGTTAGATTATATGATTAAAACAAGAGCAACTTTCACATATAGCAAACACAAAATTCATATTTGTATGCTATAGCAAAGTTTGCATAATTGCGCTCCATAGCAAACATAAATATGTATATTTCGCTATACATATACAAAAGAAAGCAGTTGTATAATCTGCTTTGGTATACATATAACAAAAATATCAATTGTATAAAGTGAGAGAGGCGGGTGAGCGAGCGAGATCTGGGAGAGTGGCGAGCGAGATCTGGGAGAGGGGAATGAAAATATATGTATATATACAATTTTCACGCATTTTATACATTTGCGTTTTTGTATAAAGTGAGAGAGCGAGATCTGGGAGAGGGGAGAGAGGGGAACGAAAATATATGTATATATACAATTTTC
>NW_026028483.1:0-24380 GCF_019186545.1 Solanum stenotomum | reverse complement strand
TTCACTTTATACAAACAAAAACTCACTTTATACACTTGCGTTTGTATAAAAAACGAGAGAGGCGAGGGAGAGAACGAGAGTGGCGAGCTAGATTCACCAAGAGAGAGGTGAAATAACAACAGTTTGCTATGAGGTACAATTAAATCAAACTACATTTATAGTATTTAATTTGAATTAATAGTTTGCTATTATATACAATTTTCCCTTAAAACAACATAGTTTGTTTCTCATTCACAAAATTCTCTTCCTAAGGGGATATTTCTTAATGTAAAATTTCTATTTACAATATTTTTGGTATTTGTAGTTTTTAATTACACATATGTAAAATGTTTTTAAAAAAATCTCTTATAATATTAAGCATATCATGAGGAACATTACATATTTTATTTTTTGATAAAATTTAAATTATAATTAAAAAAATCTTAACATAATATATTGTAATATATTGTTTGAAAAAGTTGTGTATAAAAATATTACAATATTATGAATATATAAATAGTAAAAATATATTAAAATAACAAAAACAAAATAAACATAATGTCAATCGAGAGCCAAACATCAAAATTTACACAAGCTTAACATTATTATAGCTCTATTTTATATGTATGTTAAAATTGGGAAATAATTTATTTTACAAAACTTTAAATATAATTATTATTATAAAATCATATCGTAGCTAATTATAGTTACAACAATATTTTAATATTTAAAAAATTAAATTGTGTATTCATTATATTAATTTTAATGTCTTAAAATAAATAATTTAATGAATTAAATTATTCTTGTTGTTGTTGTTGTTATTATTATTATTATTATTATTATTATTATTATTATATATTACTAAGTACTCTTATTAAATTTTAAATCATCCGCGCAACGCGCGAGAACGTATACTAATTATAATAAACACTAAATATATTATTTGCCTTCATTTAAGTTAGCAGTTATGCTTTGATTTTAACCTCCTTGATTTTCTGTGTTGTACTATTAGAATATTGGATAAGTTCTGAATTGGTTTTTAATGCTAATGTTTAATTCATGAGAAATTCTTTGAATCGAAATGTATTGTTGCCAAAATAAAAACAAAATGGCCATGGATGAATGTTTAGGGGAGAAGATTATTAATTTCTTATGAAATTAATGAAATATTTGATCCAAATATCACTAGACAGGTTGAAATTTCTTCGCTCAGTTAAGATTTTTTTTTTGTGAGTTAACTGTCGTAAGTGCTACTTGTTTCTTCGATATATACAAATTTCAAATGATTAAAAAAAACTATTCAATTAGTTCAAAGGTTGTTCTTTTAGATAACATTTTTTTTTGAGATACCATTTCTTTCTACTTTTATCATGCTCCATCGAACATTCTTAAAATTTCTTGTGCTTTTTTTACTTTTATTTTGTAATGTTTTACTTTATTTTTCACTTTTTAAAATTTTTAAATTAGTATCCATTCAATCACATATTACTATGAAAATCCTCAAGATTCTCTAAAAGTGTATAAGAATAGAATTACTAATATTATATTGCATATTCAAAAGATAAATAAATAGCATCGTCAATTTTTTTTAGTTCATATAGTTCAATTAACTAGGTTAGTCATAATTTTTTTAAAAGACTAATAACGAATAAATCAATTAAGCTTAGTTTCCATCTCTCTAAAATAGAATTAAAAATATAAAGAAATTTCATGAATTCTATTAAATTAATATTTTTAAAAGGATGTTGCCGATATTTAAGTTTCTTCATTCAATTACATCTAATTTACCTTTTTTAAAAATAAATAAATTATATTGCTATCTCAATTTCAAGTTAAATATAATTCATCATTTTCTAAATTAAAAGAGTTATTCAAGTTAGTATACAAAAAAAGAGTTACGTTGAAACAAAATGAATAATAGATATAAAAATAATAAAAAATAAAAATAAAAAGAATGTGTCTCATAAATTTAACAAAACAAAAATTAAAAAGAAGAAATGAAATAAAAGGAAAAAAATAATGAATAAGAAGAAGGTCTAAGCCCAAAAATTCCATTTCCCAAAGCATTAAAAAGAGGGGAAAAAATGTTGCCCATGGGATTGGAACCTATGGGCCTTGATATGTTTACTGAATATATGAGAAGTGATTTACATGGCTTCACAGGGACAACAAGTAGGTTGTATGTTTTCTTAGTTGAATAGCACACATAAACGTATTAGCAAGTTATAAATTATAATAAAAAAACATAATATTTAACCACAATTAAGTAATATACACGTACACACATATTTTACAGTTGTTCATTTGATAAAAATATTAGATTGTCTTTCCATCCAAGGTACTCACTGATGTTCAATTCAGGCATTTTCAGGGTACTTAAGATTCTATGACAGATACTCCCAATAATAATCATAACAAACTATTTTGAAAATAAAACTATACAAAAAAAAAACTTGAAAACTCTTTGTTTTTATCTACAAATATTAGTGAAGAATTAGTTATTGTTCACTAATAAATTCATCTTTGTATTTTGATGAACATCCGATTGTAAGAAGTCTCAATCCATCTTTCTAAATTTCTTTAGCACATGAGAATCTTTTCTTTGATAGGTCAAACAATTTCTTACTTAAATTTTAACATTAATAAGATTACTCAAAATCTAATGGCCTTATGAACCCCTAATTCACTAACTTAAAAAAAAACTAAATATATATTACACGCAAGTAATGGAAAAGCACATCAAAATTAGCATTTTCATTACCATTATAAAACCTTCATGGAATCTTAGAAAGGCATACCAATAATTTTCTCAAAAAACACGCAATACACTATAAATACAGCCAAATGCAGAGCTCGAATGAAAAATTGAAATCAAAACACAATCGAGAAAGGATGAAGATGACATGGATAAAATATTAGTAAGACAATCTACAACTATTTCCTCCTCTTCTTCTTGAGTACAATCCTTAAAATGAAATAAAATTCTATTTTCTTTCCTCAAAATGTGTAAAGCACATTAGTTTGGTAAGTGCCATGTGCAATTATTTTATGTAATAATTTGCGTCGAAACAAATTTAATTTTTTTTAATGTAACAAAAAACAAAATCTGAGCATCATTTAATTTTTAATATAATTGAATACTATTCTAAAATAAAATAAAATTCTATTTTTCTTTCCTCTATATCTATAAACACAATAGTTTGGTAGGTGTCTTGTGTAATTATTTTATGTACAAATTTGCCTTGAAACTAATTTAGAAATATTTTTAATGTAAAAAAAAAACTAAAATTTGAGCTTGATTTGACTTTTAATATAATTGAAATGAATATAAAACTTCTACTAAATATGGTTTCTTCCAAAATTGGAAAAAAATTATAATGTGCTTTTATAAGCACCGCAACGATAATAATCATACACATATCTTCGTTTAATATTCAATTGAATTTTATTAATCATTAAATTAATATCTATTATATTATTTAAATATTTTTAAAATTAATATTTCAATTTTTCGGCCAATATTTCAATTTTTCATTTGTTTCAATATTTTTTTTACAATCATAAATAAAATATACAACTTTTTAGACTTTCTTTACAAAAAAACATTGTTAATACTCTATGGCCATCTCTGATGGATAATACTTACCTAGATATAAATTAATTAAATTATTTTCCTAATAAGAAAAGTTTGACTCAAAAAGATTTGTTCAACATAAGACTAGAGTCATAACTACATTTATGTCAAGTAGAATCTAATTTGATATCAAATCTACCGTCATTTATTTTCATGCCCAAATAGTACCCTTGACAACTAAGTATCCTCTAATTCAAAAACTTAATTTCCACCCTATAAATAGGAGGCAATTCTTAGCAAAGAAACACACAACAACAGTAAGAATAATAAATTCATTTCATTCTCCAAATCCTAATAAACACTTCTCTCCTCCTCTTCCTCATTTTGATCATGGGTAGAACAAAAGTGAAGTTTGCTTTTATTGAAAATAACACTAAGAGGAGAGTCTCATATAGAAAAAGAAAAAAAGGATTTTTAACCAAGGCTAGTGAACTCAACACCCTTTGCGATGTTGAATTGGCTACCTTAGTCAATAGCCCTTACAACAACGAGCCTGAGATATTTCCAAATCATGAAGCTGCTACCGACATCTTTACAAAATATTTCGATCTTCCAGAGGAGGAAAGATCAAAAAACATGAAAACGCAAGAAAATATAATCACGAAAAGGATCAAGAAAATTGAGAATGAACTTGAGAAGGTAAGGAAGGAAAACAAGAAAATGGAGTATACAAACCAAGTGTATGGATTGTTGAATGGTGAAGAGATGCCCAATAACATGCACCTAGAAGATCTCAACGATCTCTGTTATGTGATTAATAAAAATCTCAAACTGATGGATGACGTGATCGAAGCAAAAACTCACGAAGAAGGTTCTACATCGAATGCTCCTCAACCTACTGTTGGACTGATGGATTCTCGTGGGACCAGCTTCGACATGTCATGGTCTCCTCTTTTGGCCCCTGTTGATGCTCCAGTACTATCCGAGATTCCTCTTTTGGTTTCATCTACTGTACCTAGTGGGACCAATTTCGAGAGGCCAAGGGCTCCTCTTAATTTGGTTCCTGATGTAACTCCAACATCGATGGTTCCTCTGACGGCTCCATTGATGGGTCCTTCCAGCGCTCCTGCTCAAGTGCCTCAATTCATGCTTCCTTTGAGGACTCCTCCTCAAATGGTTCCATTTGTTGATCTTTCACAGGTTCCTTCATCATCAGCTTCACAAAGGTATCCTGAAATGACCTATACAATGGCTTATCCAATGTTTTCATCAATGCCTATTCTTCCAATGGCACCACAAATAGACCCTTCGACGAATATCCTCTCAATGAGTGCATCAGTGCCAATTGAGAACAATGTTAATGGATCATTTGACATTCCACGGAGTCCTTCATTTTCTGAGTTGCTGAGCTTAAATGATGATGAGATAATGACTTTACTTGATGATACATCTTTCGACATTCACGTTCAAGATCCAAATCACCACCACAACAACAACTTATAAGGATCTAGGATTAATTATTAGTAGAAATGTCTGTACTTTGGTTTCATATAGATTTCTAAGCATGACACTAGTACTTTATTGTGTAATGTTAATTAAAGTATGAGAACATTATAATAAACACAAAATATATAGTACTTGTCTTAATTTTATGTGTTTTACTATTAGAACATTGGATAAGTTCTGAATTGCTCAACTTTTACTATTGCTTCTCAACTTTTACTATGACTCTAATGTTTAATTGATCATAATTTCTTTGAATTGAGTTTTGTGGTCGCCAAATTTATAATTATAATAGAAAAATAAAAAAAATGATGATGAATGAATGTTTAGGTGAGAAGATTATTATTTTCTTAAGAAAATTAAAGAAGATATTTAATCCAAATATTGCTAGGCAGGTTGAAATTTCTTCACTTAAGATTTTTTTATGATAAGTGCTGCTTCTTTGTTCGTTATATTCAAATGCTATAAACAAAGTTGTTCTCCCTGGAAAACGGTTTTTTCTTGAAAAATATAATATCTATGAAAAAAAAACAAAAACAGAAAAAGAAAAGAAAAAGTTATCCCCACATATATAACATTTCTTAGTTCAAGATTTTTTTTTTTGGAAGAGAGGAAATAGGTTAGTGAGAGATAATTCATTTTTTAGTTAAGGATAGAAGATTCAACTAGATTTTAATTGTGATGTTTTGTATGTTAAGGTTACTAACTTGCAAAAGATATTGTATGACATAAACTTACTTATTATGGTTCATAAAATAAGATAAAAGATATAACTATGTTTAAATTATGTTATGCGGACACAAGTCCTTGAGTCTTGACACTTGGACACCGGAAAGATTGTCCCAGGGTCCTTCGTTTGGAATTGTCATTTTCCTTTCCAAAGTGGAATTCCTCCTTGCTTTTCCCTTTGACCTGTGCCAAACTCCACTTTTCTTGTTGCCATGTGGAGTGATTCATTCAACCACGGTATCGGCAACCAAAGACACCCTTCTTTGTCGAATGAATCTTCTGTAGTAGGTGCCTCTATGAAATGAATTTTGACACTATGTAAAGACTGTCAAAGAGAACTAAAGCACTATAATTCTTTCGTAGAATAATATTTCCAAAAGAGGTTTCATGCTGTCATTGATAGTCTGGGAAAATATGTGGAAAAATTATTTTCAACTATTTGAAAAATATTTTTGAGATCATATTTCAAAATGTGGGGGATTCTTTGCTTAAGACAAAGTAAAATTAAACTTAGTGTCTAATTTAAATTTGGAGCACAAGCTATGAAATTTGATGATACTTTTGTATTATGTTAGACTCACAAATGTCACGCCCCAAGCTACCCCCAAGACGCGGACACGGGACATAGGACCACAAGTGATCCCAAGCTAACCCTGCTGGCATGATCATGAGCATACTAAATATAAGCTGAATAATAGAAACTGTGCGGAAGCTAAATCATAAATAAATCTGAAATATGGGGAAATACTCATATACTATAACTGAGATATATGAAAACTGATGAGTTTAATACAAATAAGATATTAACTCAACACTAAGCTGAATCTAACTATGTTTGAAATAAGCCTCTAAACTGAGTAGAAATGCTGGGACATGCCCCAACTAGGTCTAGTAAAACTGAAACTAAAGACTAAAAACAATAAAGATAAACATGTCACTAGTCTTCGAAGAATGAGGACTCACCACTGATGCTGCTGAACTGAAGATTGGGAATCGATCTAAGCGTGATTTGGATGCTGAGAACCTGAACCTACATCACGAGAAGATGTAGCGTACGTATGCGTAAGTACTTGAAATGTACTGAGCATGCATGATAGAGTAAAGCTGAAAGAACATATAACTGAACAAAGCAATAAAGCAATGAAATAATCTTAACATGATATAGATACTGAATACTGAGCTAACTGAATGCAATGACCAATTTATAACATGCTGACTGAATACTGAATGAACTGTAAATGTGGTCACTGCAATAGAGTCTGACTGAACTGTGGGAACTACTAATAACCGACAATAAAACCACATGAGCTAAATGTGGAGTCCGATGTATACGCCTCATAGAGAGGACCCAATATACCCTCTCAGAGGTATAGAGGCATGTTGGAGTGATCACTAAACTGATGTTGCCCACAGAGGGGACTTACACCTACGTGGCTCGTAGTTCTGGGACTATATGGGTACGATGAACCCTAGTCCAACTCGTTATTATGCTACTCCCAATGAATTAAGTAGTTAACTGGTTATGACTGAATCTCTGTAAATACTGGATAGCTCGAAACTTTACATGCAAACTGAGAATGCAACAATTACTCTGATAATAATGCATTCATAAACTGAGGCATGTATAACTGAAATATCAGACCTAGCATGTGTAATTCAAGAACTAATGAAATACATAGCTAGGGTTCTGAAATTTATGTAAGAAACTGAGAAAAAACATGATAATCTGATTTGGAGCATTTAAATAACTAATTCATGATGATCTGTTGAAATTCTAGAAACCCTAGGTCTATTCATAATCATGGAATCAAGAATCTGACTGAATTCTAGAGACCTAATGGGCGAAAGGAACCCACTAGTAAAATCCCACATACCTGGTGACGAATACCACGGAAAAATATTTTGATTTCGGGGCTAGAACTGATGGAACCTTGCTGCGTTCTTGAACTAGGGTTCTTGACCTTTTTCTCCTCTCTAGATTCTAATTTTCTAAGTTTTGATTAATGATTTGACTTGGATAAGTTCTAGTTATGTTTCTAGGCTTAAACTGATTAAAACCTCATGATTTAGGGTCTAAACTACGTATCTTAGGGGTTAAACGAAATAGGAAAAGACCAAAAGTCCCCTGACTTAACTGCTGTCAGAGTGACTGACGAGCCGGAGGTCAATCGACGGTCGGTCGATTGGAGTCGTCGGTCGAGTGTGCTCGACAGGGCTTCCCTAAAACGAGCATAACTTTTTACTCGGAGGTCGGAATTTAGCAAACCCAGTGGCGTTGGAAAGAAGATTCAATTATATATCATATCATATGTTATAGGACACATAATTCCTTTTGTGCTTAAAGTTATGACTATCTGAAGTTGACCCATTAATAATTTTTAGCTAACTGGTTATTGACCCTAACATACGGTCAGACCTATGGACCGTGTATCGAATGATGATCCGTGCTGGTCAACCGTCAATCGGGACTGAAGCTGGGCTTTAGGGCATCGATCCACGGACACGAACCACGATCTGTGACCTAACCTACGTACCGTAGGTCCGGCCGTGGGTCGACACTTAGCCGAATCTCTGGCTGAATTCTGGAAGAGGTTGCTGACACGAACCACGGACCTGCAGGATGGATCGTGGGTGCTCCTACGGTCCGTGGATGGTGCCCGTGAGTGCTACCTGCAACACCAGAAATCTACAATCTGGTCTATTTTCATATACGGGGTGTTACAACAAAATTCTTGGAGTATATTTGATATTATGGTCGTTGAGTTTCTCTTTTACTAGTATATGGTATGACTAGTATGAAACAATCAAATTATTTGTGTACTTGTTCAAAATAATCGAGTTCTTTTATGAAAAAGTGCCCTTAAAATGTTGTGTTTTTTCATGAAAAGATATGTCCATTAAATATAACTATTTGTATAGACATGAATATTGGTGAATAGTCATTTTTCATGTTTTGTAAAAGAAGCATTTGGACTATATTCCCTTTATTGGACCCAATGAAACTTTGTTCATGGGTAGTTCTATAACAATCAAATTAAAAGTTATGGAAAGGTACTTCCAAAAAGGACATTTGACAAGGTGATGATTATAAACAATGTTTGTATCACACAAAATTGTAAGAAATAGGAATATATATTTCTGAGAAAAAGCTACCTCACGGAGATTTTTTCAAACTAAATATTTTTATTTGTTCTTACTTGCTTGAGTCAAACTGTTTGTGACATGAGCACTTGGGACATGTCAATTACAAAACCTTGTAAGGAAAACTAATCAACATAGAAGTTTTGTCTAACTTTGAATGCAATAGATAAAAATGGCAAATTTGTGTGGAATCTAAGTATGCTGAGCATTCTTATAAATCTGTTGAAAAAGGAATTCTAATCCTTTAGAGTTGATTTACACTGACATTTGTGATATGAAGTCAACACCATCTCGTGGTAGAAAAAAGTATCTCATAACTNTTTACACTGACATTTGTGATATGAAGTCAACACCATCTCGTGGTGGAAAAAAATATCTCATAACTTTTATTGACAATTGCATTTGATACGGTTATGTCTATTTTGCTGAATGGTAAGGGTGAAACAATAGAAACATCTAGGCAATATAAAATTGAAGTTGAAATCAGTTGCGAAAAAAATAAAAAGTCAAAGGAATGGAGAATATAAATTTCCTTTTGCAGAAATATGTTTGAAAATTGGATTTATCCATCAAGCTACTGTCCTATTCACCTAAATCTAATGGAATTGCAGAATGAAAAATAAAAAGAACTTTGAAGGAAATGATGGTTTGCCACAAAACTTGTGTGAAGGAACTATCTTACTGCAAAAGGGAATAACAAAAAGTTTTGTCTTTTCAGAAAGAAAGCAATTTTATTTGTTCATGACACAATCTATTCCATATGAGAAATGGAAAGGAAGGAAATCTAGCTTGAAATATTTCAAAGTGTGGGGGTGTCTAGCCAAAGTCTAAGTGCCTATTCCTAAAATGATTAAAGACCTAAGAACTGTGGACTGTAAAATTAGATTTGAGTAGTCTAGTGAAAAGTCTAAAGGACCTTGCAAAGAACAAAACAAGAATGTACTTAATAAAAAGATTCAGACGTGTAGTAAATGGCAAAGGACATCTACTACCTTCAGAGCTGATTTTGTAACATTTCCTATGTCTTATGTGGACTCATCTTTTTGGAAAGATCGTGTCAATAGTGAGATTGGTTCAATCTTGAGCAATCCTATTGGAAGTTGGTTGATCTTCCTCAAAAAAATAAACTTTTGAGTTCAAAGTGAATTCTTAGAAGAAAAATAAAAGTCGATGGAACTGTTGAAAAATATAAAGCAAGACTTTTTGTCAAAGGCTTTAGACAAAAACAAGGTCTTGATCTTGTCGACACATACTCTTCAGTAACTATAGTCATATTCATTTGGATGTTACTATTATTAGTTGCGATGTATGACCTCCAAATTCATCAAATGAATGTGAAAACAACTCACTTAAATGGAGAATTGGAGGAAGAAATTCACATGGAACTGCTCGAGGATTTTGTGGTTCCTAGTAAAGAAAAAAAAATGTGCGAACTTGCTAAGTCATTTTATGGACTAAAGCAAGCATTCAAACAATGACATAAGAAATTTGACCAAATCACATTGACAAATGGATTTAAGAATGATGGAGGTGATAAATGTGTTTACATTAAAATCACAAAGTCATTGTTTGTTTGTATATTGTTGAAATGTTGATCAACAGTAGAGACACTAATGATATAAATGCTATTAAACGTATACTAGAAAACAAGTTTGATATGAAAGATCTTGGAGTTGCTGATGCGATCATATGTATAAGAATCCTTAGAACACTATAATGTTTAGCATTGTCACGATCTCATTACATTGAAAAGGTACTTGACTAGTTCAAATATTTGAATTTCAATATTGTCAAGACTCCAATAAATGTGAGCTTTTCGTTTCAAAAGAGTGAAGGCGAAAGTGACTCGCAGTTGGATTGTGCTAGAGTATTGGGAAGTATGATATATATCACGAAATGTGCGCGATCAGATATAGCATGTGTTATTAATGAACCGAGTCGGTTCACAAGTGATCCCAAACGAACTCATTGGGTGATAATGAAAAGAGTTTTGGGGTATTTAAGAAATACTCAAAACTATGTCTTGCATTATAACAATATCCAACATTATTGAAAGGATATAGTGATGCATATTGGATCACCGGGATCAAATAAAGTAAAATCTACTAGTGGATATATACTTACTCTTGGTGGAGGAGCAGTCTTTTGGAAATCTTCAAAAAATAAGTGTATACCTAGCTCTACAATGATCTCTGAGCTAGGTGCTCTAGATAAGACCAGTGAATAAGTTGAAAGACTCTGAAATTTCTTGATATAAATTCTTTTTTGGCCCAAACCTTTGGCATTAATATGCATACACTTTTATAGTCAAGATGCAATAAGTAGGGCATGGAGCATGATGTATTATAAAATGTTTCGTCATATAAGACATAGACATAATACCGTAAGAATACTACTCTCTAGTGAAATTGTAACGACATATTCCCGTTGTTATATAAAAGCCAATGGGGAAAAATTTGGGCCTGAAAACTTTTCGTAGTAACTTGGAATTTCTCAACCTAGATTAAATCGAAGTCAGTAAGGTCTAGGAAAATCTGATAACAATTTGGTGGTCTAATTATGAATTTGATCATATAGGTAGATAGCTAAGACGTTCAGGAACCCGTACGACTTTACGAAATTGAATTCGGGCCAGTAGAACTCCCAAAACTAATTTTAGCGTGAACATGTATTTTCTGAGTGTCATGGATTGAAAGTGTGTTGTGAAATGGGGGTTTGGAATTATTAAATTTGCTCAATGGTTTCGTGCAAGCTGCTAAGCCGGGATTTTCTTGCCAGGGCGGGGCCGCTGTAGTGGGGTAAGGACCGTTGTGGCGGGACAGACGCGACTTAAGTCGGAAATAAACCCAAAAACGTTTTCTTCTGCACTTTTCGACTTTGAGAGCTAGGAAACGACCCCAGGTGTTTTCTTGACAATATTCCTCCATTCTTGAGGCTAAAGGTAAGATTTTCACTCTTCAAATCCATTTTTCAATTCGTAGAACGTAAACTAGTAGGTAATTATCGATGGGGGGGGGGGGCTTTGATATGGAAATCATGTTGGTAAAAGCCCTAATATGGGTATGGGGATCATGAGTTTGATCTAGGCTTAATAGAGTTGATTGTAATCATGATAATTAGACATCGTTTATTGATTCTCGTGTTATATTGATTATTTGTAGACCAAGAACAAGCGGAAAGGATCCGAAAAGGGAATAATCAAGTTTCTTAGGGGATTCAAGCTTTGTTTGAGGTAGGTGATGGGTTGTGATTTCATGTTGTGTGATATATGTTTGTTCTTGCTTTATTATGATACATATATGTATGTGAATGCTGCATTTGTTGATCACACTAATCGTAAATAAGGATCGACGGATAATTGAATGTCATGAATCATTACTTGATTGTATGATTATGAGAATGTACTTTGTGATTGTGATTGTGGCCTGTTGAATGGATTGGGTTTTGCGTTTCGACATACTAACTGGATCGATTGCCACGTACCGGCATAAACATTGAAATGGGTGTCACGATCCAACACGCTAACTTGGAATAGGTACGACGTACCTAACAATTTGGGTGTGGGTTCCATGAGAGGACCATTGACTTGCCATAATTGTATATCTTGAGAATTGTGAAAGTGTACATTGTTCATAAGTGATGTTGATATTGTATATGTTCGGTATATGCATGTTATTATTAAATTGTAATGGCTTATGTATGTTGCACTTAGTGGGATAGCCGTCGGATCCTACCAGTATATTGTGGTTGTATACTGATACTGCACTTGCTCTTTCTTTGTTGAGTACAGGCATCTTCAAGCTGTAATTGACAAACCTCGCTTATAAGATCAGTGATCAATTGAATTCAAGGGTGAGCCAGTTCTTCCGGACTGCCATGAGTTCTCTTTTCATCTATGTCCACATTTCGAGCTTAGACTAGTACTTAGGATTTCTTATGTTTAATTGAATTGTACCCATTTTCTTAAACTTGTTGAACTTTAGATGTTTTGGTACATTGACTTTCAGGTTCTAGGTGTTATTCCACATTTGTTTTGGTTGTTAGACTTTTGTTTGGAGTTTATGAGAACTCCTTATTTCTTCCTTAGCATTTAAATCTGCTTCTGTATCTTTAAATGCCTTTGTGTTTGGTTAAGTTGTTAGTTTGGGTTGTAGTACTGGTTCTCCTACTGGAGGATTAGTGTGGGTGCCAATCACGATGGTCTGGGTCGTGACAGGAATTACCACAATTGACTATGTAAAGTCAAAGGATAATGTGTCGGACCCTTTTACAAAAAGATCTAACTTGACAGAAAGTTGAAAGATCATCTAAGGGAATGGGTTTACGACTTAGGACAAGTCATCATGGCGGTAACTCTACCTAGCAGACTGGAGATCCTAAGAGCTAGGTTCAAGGAGAAAAATAAAGTTATGACTGACAATTCGGCATTGTCAACCAACTCAATCAGTTCTCATGATGAAGACAATGCTCAGGAACAAGGATACAACATTAAGGCTTGTTAATGAGTTAATAAAGATTAAATTTTTTAATGATTTTCTAAGTTTGGCAGACTTGATAAAATAGTGTATATACGTGATAACACAGTTAGAAATTACCTATGTGAGTGTGAAGTGTAAGACACTTCAAAGAGGATGATTGTCAAAAGTCCATCTATCTATACACTCATGAAACCAGGAGGTGCTTATGGCTGAAACAAACACAACCGTAAGAACCATAAATGGTAAAGGGTTGATTGTGTGACATATGGTTGTCTAGGTATACACCAAAAATTGACGGTTCAAAGATATCAAATCTACCGATTGACCGAGTATATCCGACATATGTTCACTACGAAAAGTTCAAAGGGAAACATACTTATCCAGATGCAATTAATTCTTGCTTGTAAAGTGCACACACTTGTCCGTTTCTTTGTCTTGGAGTCATTCCCCATTCATGCGGGGGATTGTTGGGTTATAAAAGGTGTGAATGGAAAATGAAGAATTGTGACTTTTATGAAAAGTTGGGACTTTTATAAAGAGTTGCGACTTTTATGAAAAGTTGTGACTTTTATGAAAGTTTGTGACTTTTATGAAATGTTGTGACTTTTTCAAAGGGTTGTGACCTTTTTGGTAAGACACAATAAAAACCACTTCACACTATCCTTTGTTTTCTATAAATTGAGGGATTTCCTCTCATTTTAAGTGAACCAATTTTCTGAACTTCTTCTACTACTACTAAATTTAGTATTCTAAGTGTACTTTACTGCCGTTGAGTGGTTCGCTGACACCGTGATTTTAGGTACCGATACACCAGTGAGTAAGATCGTTCTATCCTGGGAGGATGTATTTTATTAACCTCGGGTACTTGAGGGGAATAATTTCCTTAAGGGAACACTGTGCATTCAGCGGGCTCAATTCTTTAAGAAAAATATTTTGTATATTGTTTCTAAGCTGTTTCAGAGTTTATTTTCTCTATTGGTTTTAATTTTCTATTTTTGAAATGGTGTTTAAAATTTGTTGTTTCTTATCAAGTTCTTCAATGTTTTTGTTCTAAGTATCTTAGGAATACAGGATGAACAACATATATATGACATAATTTACATATAGGTTTTAGATAGCTTTTGTCTGTTAGATTTTTTAACTCGCATAGAATATATTTAGTATGACTTATTTACTTATAGGGTTAATAAAAAATGACGAAAGATTCGAGTAGGTTTAAATTAAATTGTCCTTTTAGCCATTAAATCTCCATTTGCAATGTTATAATATGACATATTTTTTCTAATAATTGTAGCATGAATATGGAAAGAACAAAGATTCAACTAGGTTTAAATTGTAACCTTTGAATCCATTAAATTTAACTCACAAAAAATATAGTATGTGATAATTACACTCTATATGTGATTGTTGTTTGCTCTTTCATTTTTACATACACAAGTAGACTTTTTTATTGCGTTGATCAGGGAAAGACATGACAAGGAACATGAAACTTACGTGAATGTAGAGATTATCCTAAGCCCAAAAGTCAAAGACTTTTTTATTTCTTGATAGGGAAACTTTATTGATTGAAACTAAAAAAAATGATTTTGTACAAAGAAGAATTTACTAATTAAGTTTAAATTTTGACGTTTTAACTATTAATTTAGAATTTTTTTTAATATAACAAAAACAAAAATTGAGTATGATTTGATTTTAAATATAATTGAATAGTATTCTTAAAATGAAACAAAATTTTCTTTTCTTTCCTCAATATGTGTAAGTACATTAGTTTTGTAAATGTCTTGTGCAATTATTTTATGCATTGCTTTTGCTAGAAACTAATTTAGAAATTCTTTTAATGTAACAAAAACAAAAGTTGAGCATAATTTGATTTTAAATATAATTGAATAGTATTCGTCTTTTCTTTCCTCAATGTGTGTAAACAAGCACATTAGTTTGATAAGTGTCTTGTGCAACTATTTTATGTATTGTTTATGCTCGAAACTAATATAGGAATTTTCTTAATGTAATAAAAACAAAATTTGAGCATGATTTGATTTTTAATAAAATTGAATATTATTCTTAAAATGAAACAAAACTCTCTTATTTCCTCAATATGTGTAAACACATTAGTTTGGTAGGTATCTTGTGCAATTATTTGGTGTATGGCTTTTGCTCGAAACTAATTTAGAATTTTTTTTAATGAAATAAAATTAAAATTTGAGCATGATTCGGCTTTTAATATTATTGAAAGCAATATAAAATTTCTACTAAATATGATTTCTTTTAAAATTGGAGAAAATTATAATGTACTTTTATAGCACTACAACGGGTATAATCATACACATCTTTATTTAATATTCAATAAATATTTAAGTTTTATTAATCATTAAATTAATTTTTATTATATTTTTGAAATATTTTAAAAAATTAATATTTCAAAAATTTTGGCCAATATTTGAAATTTTCACTTGTTTCAATATCTTTTCATCCTACACATAGGAATCAATCCTAGGCAAAGTAACACACAACAAAGACAAAATTCATTTGATCCCCTATATTCTAGAACACATTTCTCCTCCTCTTCCCCATCTTTAGTCATGACTAGAAAGAAGGTGAAGTCAGATTTTATTGAAAATATCATTGCGAGGAAAGCCTCATAGCAGAAAAGACCAAAAGGATTCTTGAACAAGGCTCATAAACTCAACACCCTTTGTGGTATTGAATTGACTATTGTCGTCTATAGGCCTTACCACGAAGAACCAAAGGTGTTTCCAAACCATGAAACTATTACCAATACCTTTACAAACTCTAAGAAGCTTCTAGAGTTAGTTCAATAAAAAAACATGGAANTTTTTTGCAATATTCGTTAACAACCAAATTATTGGATGACTAGTTTCAGTAGGATCAAAGTATTAGACTAGTAGCAACTACTTCATTCGAAAAAAATTACACTATTTTAGTGAAAAAATTATCCGAAATCGATGTTTATATGTAATTATATTTTAGATGGTCATTCAACTATGAATAGTTTTATTAGTTAGGCTATTAAGTGATACGGTTGTATGTGAAGACATGCATGGGCAGATCTGAGCTACCTTCTGTGGTGTTTAGTGTTTACAAGTTAGATATAAGTTATTGAGTGTATATTTAATTTAGCATATTCTTCACCAAATTCCTTGATCCGTTATTGATATAAATTACGAGATGAATAAGTTTTTACCAAGTATTTACGATCTAATGAAAATGCATTTTTTATGCCCTTCTACATATGTAACCTAAATTTTAGATTTCTTTTGTATGGACTCTGAAGATTTATTTGAGGAAATTATCAAATAATTTCGATTTCAACATCAAAACCAAATCTTTGCTCCAATAAATGGAGTTCTTCAAGATTACGAAAATTATATTACGTAAATAGAATAAAAATAATATATGTTTTCATATATAATTTGTGAAATGGCATTGAAGAAAATTATTTTTTAACTCTTCTTGTTGGAATTTTTCGCCACCACTTCTAAGGCAATAATAAACTAATTTTAAGAATATCTCTATACAACAAATTTTTAAATGTAATATCTCAAAATTAAAGTACCAGATAAAACAAAAATGTGATTTTAGCAACAAAGTGAAAGCATAAACTATTGTGGCTAAGTTAATTAATTCACAAATAAAAGAGATTCATTCGAGCTTTCATGATAATGAATTAACAAGTTATTTTTCTATTTTTTTTAATGTTTAAGTTGAATTAATTAATAATCTGTTGGCTAAAAGTCAGAAAGACCGGTTCTTGCTCCGCTTAATACTCACAATTATTATTTAGCTAATTAATTGTTTTTCATTATTCCTCAAAGAAAAGATTTTATCTTCTCCTTTTTACTAATAATTATATTATATTATATTTTTGTATTAAAATGATTACCGTCAGCAATAGCGATAGGATAATTCGATATGTTCAAGTCTTGGTCTTTCTTTAAAAAATCATTTTCATTCGTGACTTGATATTCATGATTATTAAGGTCTGATAGAATTTAGATTTGTATCGAAAAATTCATCAGCGGAGCTAGCAACTTTGTGAAGGGTGTGTAAATGTTTTTGTTAGTTATGTTAAGAGCGTGCAAAATTAAACACACTCATAATAGCTATATTTAATCTTTTTACGCTTCATAATTTTCGACGAAGGGTGTACGCTGGAGACCACCTTCGCCTAAGTGGCTCCCCATGGGAAAATTTCAAATTGAGGAATGAAGTGTTCTTTAATAAAGTTGATTGTATTTCAAATTGAGAAATGAAGTGTTCTTTAATAAAGTTGATTATATATTCAGACTTTAAATCTGAAACTTCTAATTAATTGAAAATGAAAGATTACTTACCTCTCCACTAAAAGAAAATTTCTAGACCTCTGTTGGTATTCTGATTTGTTTTTTCAATAGAAATATTTGTAAACCTTTGCTTAAATTTATTAAGGACGTGTGAATGCAGTGGAGATGAGGGTGTAACGTAGATTAGAATGATCAGATAGATGTGTGGATATACTAGGAAAAATATGATTAGGAATGAAGTTTTATGGTGAGGTGAAATATGGTGCCCGGGGANGGGGGGGGGGAGGATTGGCTCTAGATAAAATAATATGGAAGTCGAGAATTATGGTAGATGGTTAGTAGGTAACGGAGTGTTGTCGTACTTTATGTAGGAGAGGCAGAGGGTTAGTCATATCTCATCTCCTCTGTATTAGTAGTAGTATTCAGAAGTCGTGTTAACACTACAAGAAAAGTGTGAATTACATGGGGATTTTCCTGGGGATTAGTATGAAAATCCGTAGGAAACTAATTTTCCTGCAAATTTTCATACTAATCCCAGGAAAATCCCCATGTAATTCACACTTTTCTTGTAGTGGTTGTTTCTTATTCTCCAATGTATATTATTATTTGCTGCTTCGTTTGTCTTATATCTTGCTATTATGTTTTTTTGTAATGTTGCTTTGATGACTTCTCTATTGAGTCGATGGTCTGTTTGCACTACAAAAAAACACCTAAATCGTGGGGGTTTCAAAGCGGAGGTTAGCTGAAACCTCCACAAATTACATTAAATAACGGGGGTTTGGTAGCTGACGCAAAATAAAAGTAAACATCGGGGATTTAAAACCCCCAGAAAAAAATTTAAGTAAATACCGGAGGTTTAAACACCTGCTATCTCCAAATACAATTTTTATTTTAAACTATAACATATATATATTTTTAATTCATGAAATAAAAAACACTCACAGCTTTTGGAAATAGGTAATTTAATAAATAGCTATTTTTAATTTAATTACAAAATACAAAATAATCACAGCTTTTGAAACTTCACTCCTTCTAAATTACTCTCACCGCCACACTTCTCTCACCGCCACACTTCTCTACAACGACACTTCTCCGCCGTCTACAGCGGCACTTCTCCGCCGTCTACAGCGGCACTTCTCCGCCGTCTACAACTGCACGTCTCCTCACAACTCTGTAAACTTCAGCTACTCACTAGATTCAAAATGGGATAGGTGTTCTAAGGTAATGTTTTCCACTTCTCACCTCTTTGAATAATGAACCTACCTCACATTTTTGGATTTTCTCATCCGAATCTTCACAAATTGTACAAATTACTGGTTGTATTTACTAGATAAGTTTGTTTTTTTGGCTGTTTGTATAGATGCATGGAGGTAGAATTAGGTTAATTTTGTTGTATTCTTCATGGATGAAAAATTCGAAATATCAAATTTGAGCATGTATTTTGTGGTAGAATTATGTTTATTTTGTTATAATTTTGGTGATTCTACAGATTCTTCGAGACATTCTGTGTCTACAGATTTTTTGGGGACACTTTGTCTCAAATGGTGTCGCTAACAGGTGCCTTGTTTCTTCGTAAAATTTGGAGTTGTTGTCTCCGTCGATCCTTGTTTATGCTGGAGTAAGGTGTATATAGTTTCCCCTTTTGTTTGTTAATTAATTCTTCTTTAGTTGTTACATGTGCCCTCAATCTTCACTTATCTCTGTATACTTGTATGCATACATTATATAAACAGATGTATAATCTTATAAAAACAGACTTCCTCTGTACAAAAACATCCCATTTTGGACCAAAGTGTGTCCTCCATTGTTCCTGTATTGTTTATATAAACAAATGTATAATCTTATAGAAAATGTTCCTTTGTTTAATTTATCAGGTCCGATCCCTCTCCAATATTTGGAACTGGAATTAACGGGAGAGCTTCTAGATCTTCAGGAATAAAGAAAGTTGAGGTACTCTTTCATTTGCTTAGATCAATATATATTTTTCAGTGGTTAGGCCTCTAAGGAAATTGTTGAGGCCTCAAGTTCATCTGATGCTTATAGGTGATATTGTCTGCTAATCTTGTTTTTTCGATGGATAAATCTTGGATTCGAATGCCAAGGACCACAAAAGAATATTTGGTTGGCTTGAATCAGTTCCTAGAATTTGCATTTAAAAATGGAGCTATAGAAGATAGAATAAAATGCCCGTGTCCTCAATGTTGTTTTGGAAAATGGCAGACTAGAGCTGTAGTGTTTGATCATTTGATTTGCAAGCCGTTTCCTCAAAATTATGTCATTTGGATTATGCATGGGGAAACAACTGTGTTGCAAAATTCTGAAAGCAGAGAGGCTACTCAGGATACACAGCCTCCAAAAAATCCCGTAGAATTATTGATTAATGAAGCATTTCATGGGTTTATGCGAGAGAGCGTTGATGTAGGTCCGTCGCAAGTAGTGGCAGAAGAAGAGATATTAAATGATATGCCCACTTCATATGACAAAGACCTTTTTGAGTTGCTTAAAGATGGAAGGGAAGAATTGTATGAAGGGTCTAAGTACTCAAAATTAGAGTTTTTGTTAAAATTATATCACATAAAGTGTTTGTCTGGTCTAAGTGACAAAGGAATGACTATGATACTGGATCTACTCAGGGATGCCTTTAAATTTGCAAAGATCCCTGATTCTTTTTATGAGGCCAAGAAAACTATCAACAAGCTATGTCTTGATTATGTTAAGATTGATGCTTGTCCAAACGATTGCATGTTGTATTGGGGAGATGATGTTAATGAGGAAACATGCAAGCATTGTCACACTTCTAGATGGAAGCTTGATAAGAAGAATACAAACAGTAAAGTGGCTGCTACGGGTAAGAAAAAAAAAAGGCCTGCAAAAATTTTGTGTTACTTCCCATTAAAGCCAAGATTACAGAGATTGTTCATGTGCTCTAAGATGGCAGAACATATGAGGTGGCATGCGGAGGGTGGTAACAAAGATGGAATCATAAGGCATCCTAGAGATGGTGAGGCATGGAAGAGATTTGATACAACTCATCCTGAATTTGCTTTTGATTCTCGAAATGTTCGGTTAGGGCTAGCTAGTGATGGTTTCAATCCCTTTGGAGCGATGAGTACTAATTATAGCATTTGGCCTGTAATTTTGGTTCCATATAACCTTCCACCTTGGTTGTGCATGAAACAACCAAGTTCTATTCTATCAATGATCATTCCAGGTCCACAGATGGCGGGAAATAACATAGATGTATACCTACAACCTCTTATTAAGGAGTTAAATGAGTTGTGGAGTGAAGGTGTAGAGACTTTTGATTCATCAAAGAATGAAATGTTCAGAATGCGGGCAGCTCTTATGTGGACAATTAGTGATTTTCCGGGCCTTGGTATCTTATCTGGTTGGAACACATATACCGATTTTGCATGTCCATCTTGTAATTTTGACATGGAACCTTGTCGACTTCATCATAGTAAAAAGTGGTGCTTTGTTGGTCATCGTCGATTTTTGGCAAGAAATCACAAATTCAGATTAATGAAGAATCATTTTGATGGAACTGTAGAAGAAAGAAACCCCCCAAAAAAGTTATCTGGATCAGATATTTTGCAACAAGTGACAAATATTGATGTTACATTTGGAAGACAAGCAAAGTTGAATGATAAAAGAAAAAGAAAAAGAATAAAAAATAGACAAAGCAGCGTGGGTGAAGGTTCAACTCAACAGTGGAAGAAAAAAAGCATATTCTTCAATCTTCCTTATTGGGAATCCAACTTGTTGCATCATAATTTAGATGTTATGCATATTGAGAAAAATGTTTTTGACAATATTGTATACACTTTGTTAAATGATAAAGAAAAGTCAAAGGATAATATTAAAGCTCGAAAAGATCTACAAGATATGGATATAAGGCAAGACCTTTGGCCAGATGAGAATGATGATTTTCGGATTGGTGCATTTACAATTCCAAAGGATAAGAAAGTGACCTTCCTTACAACTTTAAAGAATATCTCAATGCCCGATGGTTATTCAAGTAATATATCTCGTTGTATACATCTAGAATCAAAGAGGATCTTTGGATTAAAAAGTCATGATTGTCACATCATTATGGAACAATTACTGCCGATAGCAATTCGCAATGTGCTTCCGAATCAAGTTGTTGCAGTTTTGGTAGAGTTCTGTTCCTTTTTTAGACACATTTGTCTGAAAAACTTGAGCCTCATGGACCTAGAAAAGCTACAAAAACGGATTGTTACCACTCTTTGCCACCTAGAGATGTTGTTCCCTCCATCCTTTTTTACTGTAATGGTTCATTTAACTGTCCATTTAGTGGACGAAGTAATACAAGGTGGTCCAGTACATTATCGATGGATGTATTTTGTTGAAAGGTAAAATATCTTATTCAAAAATAACTTTATTTCAAAATAAATGCTTGTTCTAATACTATGTAATTTTAATTATAGATTGTTAGGTCATTTCAAGTCCCTTATAGGGAATAAATCACAGGCAGAAGGATGTATAGCTGAAGGTCACAAAATTGAAGAAGTTCTAACTCTTTTTTCTCGTTATTTTGAGGATATCGAGTCGAGGATAAATAGGCCTAAACGAGTAAATGATGAATCAAATCGTAATGAGGTTTCTGAAATGTCATCTATGTTCCCTCGACAAGGTAAAGTTGTCGGAGGCTTCATAACATTTCCTTTGACTCATTTGGAGAAAACTCAAGCTCATCGATATGTGTTACTCAATTGCGCTTCAGCAAAGCCATTTATTGAGTAAGTAATTTAAATAAGCTTGATCTATTAAAAACACATTAATAAAAGGATTGTTGATTGATTTCCTTTGTAGTGAATTCAGGCAACACATTAAAAGGAGTTCAAGAGGCAGAAAACCTTCAGTAACAGAGGTAGAAAAGAGAATTAATAGAGAGTTTGCTGATTGGTTTCCTAAGCGGGTGAGTGATTTAAATTAGAATGATACTTTTGCATAGGATTTCTAATTCAATTTAGAATATCTGACGAAAATATTTTTCTTATTTAGATAATGAATCAAGATATAGCAGACACAATCTCTGATGAAATAAAGTTTTTAGCACAAGGTCCAGCGCCATATGCAAGAAGATTCACTGCTTATAACATTAATGGGTTCAAATTTCGAACTTTGTCTAGAGAACAAGGATTGGAAACTCAAAATAGTGGAGTTTTTCTTATGTCTGACACTTCTTGCATTGCATCTAGTGCTGATAGAAATGCAAGACAAGCAGATTTGCCATATTATGGGAAGTTGGAAGATATTATTGAGCTTAACTATTATGGAAAGTTCAGGGTTGTGCTTTTCAAATGCAAGTGGGCTGACACTACTCGAGATAGAGGGTTTAAAAGAGATGTTTGGAATTTTAATTGTGTCAATTTTTCTAAATTGATTCACACCGGTGATCGTGAGTATTGGACCGTAGAAGCAATAGGTAAACTTTACACTTCTACTTTCTTTTTCATCATTTTTTTTCTTTTTTTTCTTCTTGTTGGAGGGGCTGGCAANTGTGTTTGACATGGGGCAAGTTGATGAAGAAGAAATATTTGAGAATGAGCCATACCAACAACAAGAATTTGAAATTTTTTTTGATCTTGATTATGGAAACATCCAAATCTCAACAGAGGAGCATATGTCTGAACACACATAGCAGGCGTTTTAGTTTTGGTGTAAAGGAAAAACTATTAGTATCTGTTAATCACATCACTCTTTTATTAAGATTTAATCTTTTCATGTGTGTGTGGATTTAGATACAAATTTCTTATGATTTTCTTTTAGTTTCTGAGGCTGCTGTTACTGTTGTTTTTCTGCTTCATTCATTCTCTTTCTCAGAGACCAAGGAAAATCTGCAGTTCATCTGTTTTTATGAAGGCTAGTTAGAGAAGTCTTATTCACTGGATGAACCAGTAATCTTTACAAGCATTGCAATTATAATATTTTTTTAAGAGTTTCTGATTTATCTTATCTTTGGTTAATTGTAGAAATGGCAAAGACCAAGCACTGGCAGAACTTGCAAAACTCAGTTCAAACACAACCTACATTGTCAATTCAACCAAATGCACAACCAACCACATCACAGTCGATTTCGTCAGTTCAGGCAAAAAGACAGATGACTTTCTCAGTTCAAGCCACATCACAACCGGTTCAGTCAACTCAGGCTGCATCACAATCGATTTCCTCAAATCAGGCTGCATCACATTCGACTTCATCAAGTCAGGCCGAATCACAACCGGAACCATTCAAGAAGCGTGTTGTTGGACGTGAGTCTACGGAGTATTGGACCGTAGAAGCAATAGGTAAACTTTACACTTCTGTTTTCTTTTTCATCATTTTTTTTCTTTTTTTTCTTCTTGTTGGAGGGGCTGGCAAAATTTTTGATACTACTACTTTTATTGATATATAGCGGGTTGTCATTTATTGGTATAGGTTTAAAGATGTTCTCCAGTTATTCAGAAAATGATACAAAGTAGCTTCCTTGAACAGGATCTTTGTAATAGATTGTATATTGAAGGCTAACTGGCTTTGTTGTCATTTCATTTCTTTTTCTCCATTCCAGATTCAGAAGGAAACCAAAAGAAACTCAAAGTGAAAGTCAAAGAAGTGCTAAATTTAGCTGGAGAAGATCGTATTGTGGTCAATTTTGATTACCTGGATTGTCCA